>NC_091068.1:77616773-77916773 GCF_000393655.2 Nicotiana sylvestris | reverse complement strand
AAATTGCTCATATATCTCTCCCATCAAATGACTATTCAAGTTTGCGGCATTGTCCGTGATAATAGTTGCAGGAATGCCAAAACGGCAGATAAGATTGGAGTGCACGAAATCTACCACTGCTTTCTTGGTAACAGATTTGAGAGTGATGGCTTCAACCCATTTTGTAAAGTAGTTAATGGCAACTAGTATGAATCTGTGCCCATTTGAGGCTTTCGACTCGATTGGTCCAATGATATCCATACCCCAAGCAACAAATGGCCAAGGTGCTAACATAGGATGCAGTTCTATGGGAGGTGCATGAATCAAATCACCGTACACCTGACACTGATGACACTTCCAGACAAAGCTGAAACAGTCCTTTTCCATGGTTATCCAGTACTAGCCCGCTCGAAGGATTTTCTTTGCTAAAACATAATCGTTCATGTGGGATCCGCATACTCCCATATGTACCTCATGCATGATTCTTCTAGACTCTTCTACGTCAACACATCTTAACAAGTTGAGGTCCGGATTTCTCTTGTACAAGACATCGCCACTCAAAAAGAAACCACTTGCGTGCTGCCTAATGGTTCTCTTCTGATCTCCATTGGCTTGCTCGGGGTATTCTTGCGTTTTCAAAAATCTTTTGATGTCATGGTACCATGGTTGGGTATTTGGTGTTGTTTCAACCGTATTACAATAACCATGCCTTTCCCGGATCTGGATTTCCAAGGGGTCAATATGGGCATTGCCTGGGTATGGTAGCATTGAGGCTAAAGTGGCAAGCGCATCAGCTAGTTCATTGTGGCAACGAGGAATGTACCTGAACTCTATTGACTTGAATCGCTTGCCAAGTTCTTCCACATGTTGCCTATAAGGAATAAGCTTGACATCTTTCCCATTCTCCTTGGGCTTGTCGGATAATCAAATCTGAATCTCCCATGATTAATAGTTCTTCGACATCTTGGTCGATTGCCATGTTCATACCCATAATGCAAGCTTCGTACTCGGCAGTGTTGTTTGTGCAGAAAAACCGAAGCCTAGCTGTGGCCGGGTTATGCTGACCGGTGGGCGAGATCAAGATTGCCCCAATTCTGAGACCTTTTGCGTTTACTGCTCCATCGAAGAACATTTTCCAAGCATTGATGTCTTCGGATATTGTCTCAACTGAGTTTACCTCTTCATCCGGGAAGTAAGTATTCAAAGGTTGGTCTTCATCATCGACCGAATTTTCAGCCAAATGATCTGCCAACGCCTGGGCTTTCATTGCCGTGCGAGTGACATATACTATTTCGAATTCTGTAAGCAGGATCTGCCACTTTTCTAGCCTCCCAGTGGGCATTGGCTTCTGGAATATGTATTTAAAGGATCCAACCTGGTTATGAGGTAAGTGGTGTAAGCTTGCAAATAATGCCTCAGCTTCTGAGCGACCCAAGTCAGAGCGCAACAAGTCCTTTCCAACAAAGTGTATTTGGCTTCATAACTGGTGAATTTCTTGCTCAGATAGTAAATGGCCTGCTCTCTCTTTTCGGTCACATTGTGTTGCCTGGGGACGCAACCAAAAGAATTTTCCAAGACTGTCAGGTACAAGAACAAAGGCCTCCCTGGCTCAGGTGGGACCAAGACTAGCGGATTTGATAGATATTCCTTGATTTTATCAAAAGCTTCTTGACATTCATCTGTCCAATTGATTGTCGCGTCTTTCTTCAGCAATTTGAATATGGGTTCACATATGGATGTCAACTGGGCAATGAACCGACTGATGTAGTTCAATCTACCCAACAAACTCATAACATCCTTCTTGGTTTTCAGAGGAGGCAAATATCGAATAGACTTTATCTTTGTTGGGTCTAACTCGATGCCCCTTCGACTGACGATGAATCCTAGGAGTTTGCCGGATGGTACCCCAAATGCAAATTTGGCTAGGTTCAGCTTCAAATCATATTTGCGCAGCCGCTCAAAGAACTTTCTCAAGTCTCGAACGTGATCGTCCTGAGTTTTGGAGTTAATGATTACATCGTCCACATACACCTCTATCTCTTGGTGCATTATATCATGAAAAATGGCAGTCATGACCCTCATATAGGTTGCCCCGGCATTCTTCAAACCAAATGGCATGACTCTGTAATAGTATGTACCCTACGGTGTGGTAAAAGCTGTCTTCTCCGCATCTTCTTTATCCATCAACACTTGGTGATATCCTGCGTAACAATCCACGAAAGATTGTATCTCATGCTTGGCGTAGTTATCAACAAGGATGTGGATGTTCGGCAAAGGGAAGTTATCTTTGGGACTTGCCTTGTTTAAATCTCTGTAATCCATACACACCCAGGTCTTCTCATCTTTCTTTGGCACTGGGACCACATTAGCTAGCCATGTGGTGTATCGGACCACTCGGATCACCCTCGCTTTCAACTGCTTCGTGACCTCTTCTTTGATCTTGTTAGTGATATCAGTTTTAAATTTTCTTTGCTTTTGCTGGAATGGGGGACAATTTGGGTAAGTAGGCAACTTATGAACCACCAAATCAACACTCAGTCCTGACATGTCGTCATATGACCAAGCGAACACATCTTTGAACTCAAACAGAAATTGGATTAAGGCGTCCTGAGTTTTTCCGTCTGCGTGAATGCTTATCTTGGTTTCCCTAATTTCTTCAAAACTACCCAAATTAACCGGTTTAGTATCATTTAAGTTCGGCTTAAGTTTATTCTCAAATTGTTCCAATTCTTGATTTATTTCCCTAAAAGCCTCCTCTTCATCATACTCCGGTTCTTGATTCATTATTTTGCAGTTAGACAGCATGTTTGGATCTGTGCATGAAATTCGCAAGCATGTCATATTATTTAAAGCCACATTATTAGAACTGAAAAAAGAAATAAAAGAGAAAAATAACAAAATTAGAAGGAATAAAAAAGGATGAACGATGAAATATTGATTTCATTTCTTGGAATTTGAAGATAACAAGGTTTACATTGGAAAATTAAAAGACAAAAAACTAAAGAAAACATCCGAGTTACACCCTGAAATAACTCGTGATGCAGAAAAGGTGGTAGGACAAGACTACCGGGATTCCCGCCTGATTGGGAATGGTGTAGCCTTCCAATTTTGCAACTTGGCGTTAGGTCCCATATACAGCACCTCAGCGGTGCTTGAGTCCTCCCCTGGCTGGACCATGTGGGTTTCATATAGTATCTTCCTCATCGCCCCACAGATCTCTTCAATCTCTTCGGCCGTGAAGGCCTCATATTCTTCTTCCTCATGGTATTTTGGCTTGACAAATGTTCTGTACAGATACGGCACCAGCTGGTGCAAGACCCAACCATCATTCTTTCTATCATTTGCCCATTTTACATCAGCTGGAGTGGGTCGGAAGCCTATCCCAAAGAACTTTTCACTGGCGGTCAAGGTGATAGGTTTAGTTATTCCTTGCAAGGATTTCCCGAGCCCCTTCCCCGATTTAAAGCCATGTCTAATCATTTCTTTGGCCACCATGATTGATGCATTAGAAAGGAAGGGTTGGGGACAAGGATTTCCCTCTTCGTGCTGGTCTACGACCACAACTTCAAAAGCCTGATAAACTATGTGCTCACTTCCTTCTCTTGCTTCAAGACATAGGACTGATAGGTCCCGATAAATTGATTGCTCGTCATTCCCGTGGACCACAATCTCTTGATCTTCATGCTCAAATTTTACCATCTGATGAAGGGTAGAGGGTACAGCCCCTGCTGCATGAATCCATGGCCTCCCCAAAAGAAAATTGTAGGATGTGTCCATGTCCAAAACCTGAAAGGTTACTTCAAAGTCTACTGGGCCGATGGTCAGAATCAGATCGATCTCTCCAATTGTGTCCCTTTTTATACCATCGAAAGCTCGTACACAAACATTATTGGGTCGAATTCTTTCGGTCCCGATTTCCATGCATTGTAGAGTTGAGAGTGGGCAGATGTCTACCCCAAAGCCTCCGTCCAGCATAACTCTTTTCACATAGTACCCTTCGCATTTGACTGTCAGGTGCAGGGCTTTGTTATGCGTGGCCCCTTATGGGGGCAAGTCATTTTTGCTGAAGGAAATCTGGTTAATTGCAAAAAACCTTTCTGCCATCCTGTCCAACTGTTCTACAGAAGTCTCGACAGGCACATATGCTTCGTTAAGGGTCTTGATCAATACCTTCTGATGTGCGGTGGAGCTCATTAGCAAAGCCAACAAAGAGACTTGTTCGAGATATTTTCGAAGCTGGTCGATCACCTCATAATCCGCCATTTTCATCTTTTGAAAGAAGGTCTCTGCTTCTTCGGCACTCACGGGCTTCTTAGATGGGAAGTGCTTTCTAGTGGCATTGTTCACCCCTTCCAAATTAGAATACTTTTCAACGGGGTTATCTTCTTGTACTTCTCCTGATATTTCTTTGCCTTTATAGGTCACCACCATTTTGTTGTAGTTCCAGGGCACAACGGTAGGATCTGTCATGGGCTTCTGTGGCGTACGTCCAATAACCACGGGCTCGCTCAGCCTTGGTGGATTAATTGGCCCCGCATCATATAAGCCCCATTATCCACATACATCTGGATTGTCTTGTTCAACTCGAATCTCCTGGGGGGACTCAAAGTCATTTGCTTTTCTTTACGGCCTCGCAGGACATAGAGAACAACATCCTTGGGAGGCGTTGCCCCAGTATTGACTTCAACTTTCTTCTCAAACTTTGGAGGAGTGGTTTTGTTCTTTTCCTCCCCTTTGTCTTGCTTCGGGACATCTTTTGGTTTCTTTTCTGCATCAGCGATGACAATGATGGCCTTCAATGCTGGGTCAAACTCCTTATCCTCACAAATCATTTCGATTACTGGCCCGTTGTTGTGGGCTGGCAGTGGGTTGTTAGTCATATTGGGAACATCTTCATCCCTTAGCACTATCTTCTTCTGTTTTATCAAATCTTCCATAACTCTTTTCAAAGTCGAACAATTTTCCGTATCATACCCCTCAGCCCTTGAGTGATAAGCGCAACGGGTGACACGTTGATAAGAAGGTGATTCTGGGTTTTGCCTATTTGGGGTTACGGGCTGCAACAAACCCATTTGGACTAATTTTGGTAATAGGCTAGAATAAGATTCGCCAATTGGTGTGAAGTTTGATTTCCTTGGCGGCTCCCGGGCACGGAAGTTGTTCTATGGAGGTCGGGGATTGTAGTGGGCTTGGTAAGGAGGCTGGTTTCTGGGAAATGGAGCTTGGTTTCGGTTAGCTTGTTGTTGTGGCCGGACATAAGGTTGAACATTCATGACCGGGTATGGCTGAGGAGCATAAGCCACACCTTGTTGGGGGTAATAGTGTTGTGGGGTTCTTTCTGGGAAGGGGGATCTGGGAGTACGGTGTTTTCTTGCACCCGACACTGCCATGAATGTTTCTTCCTTTTTCTTTCCCTTCACTACTCCTCCAGACCCACCCTGAATGGCTTGGGAGGTGGCTCTGATAGCAGATTGGCTTAGAATTCGACCCGTTTTCAGCCCATTTTCAACCATTTCGCCAATCTTGATGGCTTAAGCGAACGGTTTACCCATTACAGACATCATATTTTGGAAGTAATCAGCTTTCTGAGCTTGGAGGAAACCTGTGACAATTTCAACCTCATCCATCGGAGGCTTTACCCTAGAGGCCTGCTCATGCCATTTAACCGCGTACTCTCGGAAGCTTTCTGAGGATTTCTTCTTCAAGTTTGTCAATGAGTTCCTATCTGGAGCAATATCAATGTTGTACTGGAACTGCCTTGCGAAATCTCTAGCAAGATCATCCCAGATGTGCCAGCGGGATATATCTTGGTCCATGTACCACTCAGATGCGATGCCCACTAGACTTTCTCCGAAATAGGCCATGAGGAGTTCTTCATTTCCACCGGCCCCACGTAGTTGGTTGTAATATATCTTGAGATGAGCAATAGGATAACCGTGTCCATCATACTTCTCAAATTTTGGGGTTTTGAATCCCAATGGTTGGTGCACATGGGGAAACATGCATAAGTCGGCATAGGATACACTTTTCTGTCCACTCAATCCTTGTATGCTTTTGAGACTCTGTTCCATACTTCTCATCTTCCTCACAATCTCCTCTTGATCAGGAGTTTTGGTGGTCTTTTCTTGTCCCGCAGTGAACTCAAATTGGGGTGGCTGAGGGTAAGTATAGGTGGGAAACTGAGGAGGCTCCATTTGGAAGGTGGGTGTTTGAAAGGTGAAAACTGAAGGGTCAAAACTGGGCCTAGGCAGCGTAGGCTGTGCTGTGGCCAAGCATGGGGGAGCAGTGAAAATATTTGAAGCTGCACCAGACATTAACACCTGGGGGCGAACCTCAGAAGGTGTTACCACAAAATGAGCTGAGATAGTTGGGTGTCCTAGTGGTGTATTTGGGTGACTGATCGAAACAATGAAGGTACCACTTGCTCTAGGAATAGGTTTGGGGAATCCCGGGATGGCGCTTGGTGGCTCTCTTCCATTTTCACAAGCGTCCCACATTTCCATAACCCGAAGACGTATGATTCTGTTTTCTTCGGCAACTACCGATTCTGAGGTCGGGATGCCTGAGATAGGACTACCATCCATGATGGGAATTGTTGGCAGAGTCATTTCTGAAGACATTTCGACGCTCCCTTTTGATCTCGTAAAGTATGGGTGCAAAGCCAGATTACCACAAAAACCAACCACCGTTCTATAAAACCCTGGACTGACAACACATCATCAAATGGTTAGTTTGAAACAAATCACAGATAAGTAATCACACGTTGGGGGTGTGATGCACCTATACAGTTAAAGGTGTTTCTACATGTTTTACAATGGTTGCATGTTTCATCCCGACTTTACTTATTCTTTCCATTTTTCTTCTTTCTATTTCCATTCCCTTCCACTTTTATCTCCTTCCTCGCTTTCCTTTCTCTTTTTTCCTTTGATTTTTCTTCGACTCTCTTTTCTTTATTTTGGGTTTTTATTTTGGGTATTTCTTTTCGCACCCTCTCTTATTGGAGTTATTAACAAAATCATGACTGGATCCGATGAGGATTGCCTACGTATCATGACGCCACGTGAATCAGATCATTACGTAGTTCAAGAGGCAATAAATGTAAAAATAAATAACCAAACATTTTGGGATTTTCAATTTTTCTCATAAAAGGGAAATACTCTGGATTACAACGTTCCAAAACTAAAAAACTCAAAAAGGAAAACAACAGACTCCCATCAACAAGATGATAATACAGACTCAAAAACCGACTAACAGAATCGACAATAAACTAGACTCCAACAGAAAAGAAAGATACAGACTCAAGTAAAAATCAAGAATACATTAGTGCTCCTGGTGCCTGTGGGACATCATTCGGTCTTGCCGCGGGCCTAAATGCGAGATCCCCTTGCAGTTGCTCCAAATCACTCATGACTTGGCGGACAAAAGTCATTACTGCAGCGAAAAAGGTGGTACGAGTCATGTCCTCGCACGCTTGGCACTTCATGGTAATGTAGTCAGCGATGGTTCTGATCCTTTCTATAATTATGCCTTTCTCCTAGAGCAATCGCCCTATCTGCTGACTCCGGGATTCTAACACTTGAGAGTCATGAAGGTGCTGATCTTGCAACTGCTGCATTCCTTCCTCCATTTGAGTCATCAAATCATAACAGTGTTCCCTATCAGCTTTGAAATCTTTAGCCTGCTTCGCTGCCTCATTCTCAAGAGTAGTTACCTTTCTTCTCAGGTTGGTGATTGTCCCTTCATACTTTCTCTTTATTTGTTGCACAAACTGGGTTCGACCTTTTGCATTCTCCGCTAATTGAGCCCGGGCATTTGCTAAACTGACCTCAGCCTTTTCTAGGTCATCTTGACACTCAAGATCTTTCTTTTTCAGACTGCTTATAAGTCTTTTGTCAGCTCGACTTCTCTCCGGGTTTCTAGCAGCTATTTTCATCTTCCGGATTTGAGCTTTGAGGGCTTTATTCTCTTGAGTTAGTTTTTTCTTTTCTCCCTCATCTGCGGCGGCTTGCAAACCATTTTCAAACTAAAGTTCCATGACTTGCCTTTCTAGCTTGCTTATTTTGGCCCTGTAGCTTTCTTTTTTTTCCAACCAGCCCCACTGCTCTTGCGAGTCTTTAGTAAACTGCTGAACGTGAGCTCTCTTAGCAGGTCTCTCAGTCATCTGAAATCTTTTACCGAACCAAACCATGTACTTTGGGTCCACTTCACCTCTAGCTAGATCTTGCACCATGGTCTTAGGTTCAAGAAGCCTACATTCATTCCACACCTGGCGAATTCTCCCTTCTGGAAATGTGGCTTTCGGGCCCAATTCAATGACATGTTTACTCAAATCTTTGTCATGGGGGACGGTTTGAAATCTTCCTAATTGGCGCAAAACCCTGTGGGAAGCATACGGCTGGATGCTCCGGATGCCCATCAGGAGGAGATAACACACTTCCGCTGACATGTACACTGCTTCAGTGATAGGAAGCCATCCAAATGCCCACTCAATTTTATCTTCAGTCAAGGAGCTTAAATGTGTAAGCCAAGCTTTGGTACCTTCGGGGAATTCAATACCCACTACTCGGTTTTCAAATTCTTCAATGCAACTTAAACCAGTCATACCATAATTCATATACCCAAGCCGGTGATAGAGATATTCTTGCATCCACAATTGTAGTAATAGATTGCAGCCTTGGAAGAACTTTCCCCCTTCCCTATAGATAGTCAAGGCTCGGTATATTTCAGATAAGATTAGGGGAACCACAGTGTTGTTGGCTTTCTTGATTGCAACATCGACCATTCCTACGAGACCCACCTCTATATTACCATCTTTTCGCGGACAGACTACAACACCCAAGAACGCTACAATAAAAGCCAGACCCCGCCTCGCTTCCCATTTGTCTTTATTTCCGGCATGGGTCAGACCAGTGTTCGACTCTTCAAAACCTCGGGGGTTACAATATCGATGATACAAGAACTGGAGCGTGCAATACCCCTCAGATAAGTTTCCGCCCTGAATGTCCCGACTAATACTCAGCAAATCCAGAAATCTGTGGGGAGATATCGGTCTTGGTGACAATGGATATCGACTTCTAAGGTTTCCATTAAGGCCCGCATAACCCGCAACTTCCTCCAATGTAGGTGTGAGCTCAAAGTCAGAGAAACGGAACACATTGCGAGTCGGGTCCCAAAAAGGTATTAAAGCTTCAATTATGTCCAACCTTGGCTTGACGTTCAATAGTCCGACGAGGCCTCCCAGAACTTTTACCACTGTTTCTCTACTGCCTTTTCCTAGATCATTCCACCACATGTGGAGCTTTGAGGGGATCTCATTGAGGACTGTGAAGGGTTCCGTTTCGTTTGTGCTCATCCTGTACATTTATTAAAGTGATTTAATAACTCATTTTGACCTAGAAAAAAAGTAACATCATTTTTTTTTCAAAATTTTACTTCAAAATAAATCCCCATTTTGCAGATACGGTCTTTCAGCACTTCGGGGAAGAAGATTTTAAGGCTGTGCCCGCTAACCGTTAAAAATGACCAAAGGGGCTATTCTTACAAAAATAGCCTTCCGGCGCCCTTTTGGGGACATTCAACTTATTTTAAGCAAGAATGGCATTGCCCTGTTTATTTGTGACAAAAAATAAAATTTTATTGTTTTTGGGCTATTTTTGCAAAAGGGAAGTTGGAACCGATGAGGGTTGCCTACGTATCCCGCACCCGGCGAGAATCAAACTGGCGTAGTTCAGGCAGATTAGACGAAAACAAACCAACTATTTTTTCAAACAGAAAATGTTTGTCAAAATTTTGGCAGAGTTTCAGCATATTTTTTGGATACTTATTTTTCAAAACAAGTAATTATCTCTTCGAGCCCTCATATTGATTTTCTTTTTCCCAACTTTTCTCCTATTATTCATAAGTCGCTCAACATGCAAATCCGAAGCAAATAAATGCACAAGTAGCAAGTAGGATGCATCAGGATGGTCTTTTCATTTCGGGTACCCCTGTCCTAGACAGACCCAACCCATGTGTTGAGTCTCCTAAGTCAAATGCACGTGATGCAAACAAACGTTCCTTCTAGGGATCCGACATGATGCTTTGTTATACTAGGTTTAAAACATGGGTTTATTGTTCTAGACCTAGCTTACCCGAGCGGACAATGCGAGCCCGGGGGGGGGGGGCAGCGTACTGGGAATACAGAAGCTTTACCGGCTTAGCAACTTGTCTGAACCTCGTTCTAAAATAGGATAAGACTCTAGACAGAAGAGAAGTCACACGAAGTGCACCCTTCTCCATGATTTAGAAGACTCAGAGAGAGGAAGGGTTTCGTAGCAATTTATATACAGTTCACAAAATATCAAAGCAGTAAAGCATTTAGCACATTAGGCTCAAACATGTAGGAAAATCAAATAATAGATAAAGCCAATCATAACAACTATTCTAAGCTCGAATTCTTGAACCCTGAACTAGAGATTCTGGGTTCTTGTTCCCCAGCAGAGTCGCCAGAGCTGTTACACCTCCTTTTTACACACCCGAAGGTAGTACAAGGGAGTTTTTCCACTTTAAGTGACATTATTCGAAATGAGATTATTTATTCATTTCAGAGTCACCACTTGGGATAGTTTATTTAGTGTCCCAAGTCACCGGTTTATTTTAAATCCCAAATCAAGGAAATTTCGACTTTCTTTTTGAAGTCTGCGAACCAGAAATTCTGAATAAGGAATTCTGTTAACCTAAGGGAAGATGTTAGGCACCCCCGGATTCCGTAGTTCTAGCACGGTCGCTTAAACTATTATAATTGGCCTATTATCTGACTTTAATACATGTTTTAGCTTATGGTACACTTTTAAACTTATTAACTGCTTTTGATTATTTTAAAGAAGATTTAACGTTGTTTAAAATATGTCTTTGGATCGCACCACATGAAATGCACCCGCAATCCAAAACACATTTCACTCAACGTTGTTAAGATTGGGATTTGAGTCACATGAAATACACACCCGAGTTTAGGAAGGTAATATTATTAAAATAACGCGCCTAAAGCGACTACGCATTTTTAACTTTGCGAGGGTCATGGAGATTTGCTAAATGGCACGCCTCGAGTTCTAAGTATTTTTTTTAAAATTAATTAAATGAGGGCCACGCATTTTGAGATTTTATTTGGCACGGTGCACCTCCATTTCATTTAAAAGGGTATTCAAACTAAGGTTCGGAGGGCCATAGACTATTTGTATTATCTAATATGGCATGCCTCCAATCTACTCTTAAAAGCCCGACTAATTAATTTAAGGAAAACTTAAAAGAATTCTCACTACTTTTCAAGCTAAATGTTCGAACCAATTTTAGGCCAATGGACCAATATTAGGGGAGACGAGCGAACGACGAAATGGTCTTAGATTAACAACAATTAGAGAAAACGTTAGGCTCAAATAACTGGCTATAAATACCAAGGGACATGGCTTGTCTCAAATCTAGGCCCAACGTGAGCCTAAGTCTCTTGAGAACTGAGTACCAAAAAGGTGCAGGACTCGAGATCAGTCTTCAGGCATGCTGAGAACATCAAGATGTCAAAATGTGGATGTGAGCCCAACATGGCTTTCAATAACACATAACCAATTGGCAACCATGCTCACCTAAATCTTCAGCGAACTCAAAGGATAGCTACGTGAAACTTTAAATCTAAATGAACTTCTTTTCAGCACATAAAATAGCATATGAAAGACTCGTGAGCTTGTTGAAGTAAACACTTATGGATCTTGAGCTTAAACATGCTCATACATGACCAAAGACAATTATGTACAAGGTTATAGTCTTAAAGCAATCAACCAGACCATTTTTTTATTCAAAATGACTATGCACTAAATACTAACTTGGAAGCCATTTAACTAACAATTTCAATGAGGTAAAACACCACATGGTTTTCCAAGTAGCAGCATACAACACTAGGAAAAACTATCACTGAAAACTTCTTATCCCATTCTTATGCATACCAACTCTGGCATCCTCAAACCAGACTTACCAAAATAAACACAAAGCAATGATTCTCAACGGATTCACATGGATCAAACAGATTCAATTTTTCTTTTGCTAGACTTAATAACTGTGCTGAACTCACGTCTCATTCATCAGGATAATAACTCAGTTTACTCGAGCAAACCAACTAAGGATGTTATATTTACACAAATGGAATATTAGCTCATTTAAAACCAAATAACTGAAGGTAAACACTTGTTCATTGTTTCCAGCAGAACTTAAATGCAAATCTAACACAAATCACTTGACTGAACCTTCTACTATAGCAATTTTAACAGTCCTAAAATCAAACACAGTGATGAAGTTCAGTTATTAAAGACCAGAAATCAGCTAAAAGGTAAAGTGAATCAAAACAAAATGTAATACAACTGAATTATAACAAATGGTTGAAACTATGCTATAAATTCCAATTTCTCATTCCATGCTTTGAATCTGACTTCACATTCAGTAGAGCTCAGGAGTAAGTACCTGGGAATAAAGGGAAAGCAAGAAGAAGTGAGGGATCAGTAAGCAGCAGCAACAAAACAGAGTCCCAAATTCCGGTACTAGGGGTAAACCAGCCAACCAATTTTGAAACCAGAAAAATAAAGTTCAGCCAAACCCAAAATCCAGTTTCAAACAACAATCAACCCAGCAAACATCAACACTCGACCTCAATGATTAGACCTCAAACCATTTCAAAGTCCTAACAATCAGAAAATTGATTCAGGAAATGAAGATTTCAGTTTGTAAAGCAAAAACTCAATGGAACAGTCTTTCTTGTTAAAAAAAGAATTCAGCCTTGTTATTTTCAGAATTGTTTTCCTTTTTCCCTCCAAAAAAATCTCTCTTGAGCTTCAAGTAACAACGCCGTTATAGGCAAGCTTCTAGGGCTACAGAAATAGTTCAGTTTTTGCACTTAAAAACTTCCACAATTTTTATTTTTGCTTAGATACTCCTAGCTTAAAATCAGTATTTTCAGTAAAGTCCTAAAGGCACCTTCCTAGCATCTGCCTCAATTAGTTACTGAGAGATTCCCTACCTAGATTTCCTAATCTACCCTTTAAGACTTTGTCAATTACCACAGCAGACCACATGGTTCAATTCTGACCCAAGACTTAAACCAAAATGAGTGGGCTTCCCTTGGAAATGGGTCAGAAATGACCCCAAAACCGAAAACCAATCGGGAAATCCATTTGGTAATTCATGAAAAGTAGAAGAAGAAACCAATTAGATGATTTCAAAGCCAAACTCTAAACTAAATGACTGATTTAAACCAAATAATGAGCTATAACTAACTATATTACCCAATCAACAACATCTAATTAAACTAATCACACAACTAGAAAAAATCAGAAACTTAAAGTCATGAGTGACAATTATGCATGACGAGTAAATAATCTTACCAAAAAAAACGTTTAAAAGTTGAAAGGAAAACTTAAAAATAGCCGGAACAATACAGATATGAATCAATCTAGAAAAAGAAACCTAGGTTCAGAACCTTGGTCAATTTTCGGTCTACTTCATGAAAAATGAGAAGAAAAAGAGGAGTAGGAGGTGAAATAACAAAATGGACAGAAAAATAAAGAAAGCTTACCGACTAAACTAGAAATAACGCTGGACATCTTGATTTAAACGGAATTGATACTAATCACTTGTTCTTTGTCAAGAACAAATGAGTAACATCAATTCGCGTTGAATCAAACTTCAACACTCGAACAAATCGAAAGCCTATGGTCATGCATGCCAACAGATTTGACAGAAATTGATTTTGGGTTTTTAGGGTTCGCGCTCAGATTTGAAATTCGAGCAGATGCCAAAGGATTCGAGAGAAGTTAGTTAGGGATTTGGGAAGGGGAGGTTGCGAGGATTTTAGGGTGTACGTTTGGGGTTGGTTAGGCACCGCCACTGGAGAAAACAAAGGCGGCGCTAGGGCTTCTCCTTTAAATCAAGATTCATGACGTTCCAGACAGATTCGAAAGAAAAGGAGTAAGGATTCGGAACGGGGAGGTGAAGGGGAGTCTGGGGTGTTGATTGGGACCGGCGCCGCCACCGGAGATGGCAAGGTTTTGAGGGAGGCGCTCTAGGTTTTAGATAGGTGCCTTTGAGCATTGGGGAATGGGAGAGACGATTGGATAGGGGGGTAAGGGTTCAGACAGTTAAATAGTGAAGGGGTCCTTAGTTCCGGACCGTTTGATCAACTGAGATCAACGATTCGGATGATGAGCAACTAAACGATTTCGTTTGGTCAATGACAAAGGCGGACCGGGTAGGGAACATGGCTCTGGGCCAATTGGTCGGGTTTGGGGGGAAATTTGGTTTGGGCTTGGGCAATTACAAATAATTTGGCCCAAAATTTAACTTCTTTCCATTCTTTCCCTTTTCCAATTTTCCTTTTATTTTAAAGACTCTTTTTCTTTTTTTCAAAAATTAAAAATAAAACCTAAATTAATCCCTAATACAAATTATCCTACCAAATTAAATTAATAACTCTAAATAATAACTACCACAACTAATTAAATACCAAATTAAAGAAAACTACCAAAATTCGAAACTCAAAGATTAAAAATGCAAAAATGAGTTATTTTTTGCGATTTTTCCATTTTCTTAAAACAAACTAATTTACTAATTAATCTAAAAATGTAAAATTAAATCCTAAATGTAATGCGTGATATTTTTTGCTATTTTTCATGATTTAAATAAAATTAAATATGCACACAAAATGTAAACAAACACGAAAATTGAGCAATTAATTCCTAAAAACCAGATAATAAAAAGAAAAATCCTAATTTTGGGGATTTTGTAGGAGTAATTCGTGCGAGGCAAAAATCACGCGCTCACAAGTCTTGTCAGCAAGAAACCCGTTTCAGGATAAAAGTTTGTTCGCGGGGAAGAGAGGGTGATGCTTGCTCGGGGGATCCCCTGGGGGTTTCAAGATCGGAGGCCCTAACAGTAATATCGCTTGAGCATCGACATGTTCCAGTTGCTCGGGAGCTACTCGCCTTCCATGGTGCCAAGCTTATAGGAGCCTTTGCCAACTATTCCGAGGACACGGTATGACCCTTCACAATTCTAGCCTAGTTTCCCTTCATTGGGATTTTGGGTGTTGAGTGTAACCTTCCTTAGGACCAAGTCTACAATGCCGAAGTATCGGAGGTTCGTTCTCCTATTGTAGTATCTTTCAATTTTTTGCTTCTTTGCGGCCATCCGAATCAGCGAGGTCTCCTGTCTCTCGTCGAGCAGTTTGAGGGCTGTTGCCATGGCCTCGTGATTTGACCCTTTGCTGGCTTACCGGAATCTAGTGCTCAGTTCCCCGACCTCTACTGGTATTAATGCTTCAGTGCCGTATACTAGAGAGAAAGATGTTTCCCCTGTGCTTGATTTTGAAGTCGTCCGATATGCCCACAGTATCTTGGGTAGAGTTTCTCCCCATTTTCCCGTGGTGCTTTCTAATTTCTTCTTCAGGTTTTGAATGATGGTTTTATTTGTGGATTCGGCCTGACCGTTCGAGCACGGATGGTATGGCATTGAAAGGATCATTTTGATTTTGTTGTCCTCAAGGAACTGTGTTACCTTGCTCCCAATGAATTGTCTCCCGTTATCACATGTTATTTCGAATGGGATTCCGAACCGGCATATGATATGTTCCCATATAAAGTTGATGACTTCCTTCTCTCTTATTTTTTCGAAGGCATGCACTTCTACCCATTTTGAAAAGTAATCAGTCATAAACAAAATGAATCTAGCTTTACCTGGTGCCGTTGGCAAAGGGCCAACGATGTCCATTCCCCATTTCATAAATGACCATGGTGATAGGACGAAATGTAGTTGTTCGCCGGGTTGGTGAATCATGGGGGCGAATCTTTGACACTTGTCGCATCTCCGGACGAACTCCTTGGCGTCCCTCTCCATGCTATCCCAGTAGTAACCTGCTCTGATTACCTTTCTGACTAGGGAGTCTGCCCCGGAATGGTTTCCACAGGTGCCTTCGTGGATCTCTCGGAGCACATAATCCGTGTCACCTGGTCCTAGACATACTACTAGGGGGTTGTCAAACATTCTCCTGTACAGGGCCCCATTTTTGTCGAGTGAGAACCGGGCCGCTCTGGTTCGTAAGGCTCTTGATTCTTTTGGGTCAGCGGGCAGTTTCCCGTCATTCAGATAAGCGATGTATCTGTTTCTATAATCTCATGTCAGGCCGGTGGAGTTGATTTCCGCGTGACCTTTCTCAACCACGGACTTGATTAACTGGACCACAGCCTCGGGGAGTAGGTCTTCCTCCTCGGAGGACGATCCCAGGTTCGCCAGGGCATCAACCTTGCTATTCTGCTCCCGGGGTACATGGATTAAGGTCCATACCTTGAAGCGGTGCAAGGTGACTTGGATCTTATCCAGGTACCTCCTGCATTTTGTCTTCCCGGGCTTCGTAGATCCTGTTTACCTAACTTACCACGAGGAGCGAATCGCATTTTGCCTCGATGATCTCGGCCCCCAAGACCTTGGCCAACTCCAAACCTACAATCATAGCCTCATACTCGGCTTCGTTTTTTTGTTACCTTTGTAGTTTTTATGGATTGTCGGATCATGCTGCCGATGGGCAATTTTAGGACTATACTGAGTCCGAATATTCTAACGTTCGTGGCACCATCCGTGAACAGGGTCCACACCCTAGAGGACGTGCCTGCCTTTAGTAAACCCGACAACTCAGGTTTTTATAATACGCTCCGAAGGGGATAGGTTGATAGGACGCAAATGCGATGGCACTGAAAGTAAGGCTTTAGCTTGCGCGAAGCGCTTATTAGTGCGAGGGCCAATTTTTCTAGATGGGGGGTACCGGGTTTAGGCGTCCCCCAAGGTTCGACTTACATAATACATAGGAAATTGTGTACCTTGCTCTTCTCAGACTAATACACTACTCACCGCTATTTCGGACACGGTCAGGTACAGATACAACTTTTCATCCTCCTTGGGCATGTGCAGCAAAGGCGGGCTAGATAGGCACCGTTTCAATTCTTCTAGGGCGCGTTGGCATTCCGGAGTCCATTTGAAGTTGCTCTTTCTTTTGAGTAGGGCGAAGAAGTGATGGCTTTTATCTGACGACCTTGATATGAATCTGCCCAGGGCCACGATCCGCCCAGTCAGTCGTTGGATGGCTTTTATGTTGTTTACCACTGTGATTTCTTCGATGGCCTTTATTTTGTCAGGGTTGATCTCGATCCCCCTGTTTGAGACCATAAAACTCAGGAATTTGCCCGAGCCTGCGCCGAAGGCGCACTTTTCGAGATTTAGCTTCATGTTGTAGCTTCTGAGGATGTTGAAAGTTTCCTGCAAATGGGTCAGATGGTCCTCTGTGCGTAGGGATTTAACTAGCATATCATCAATGTATACTTCCATTGACTTACCTATTTGATGCTCAAACATTTTATTAACTAGGTGTTGGTACGTCGCTCCTGCGTTTTTTTAGCTCGAAAGGCATTATGTTATAGCAGTATGTACCATATTTCGTGATGAACGAGGTTTTTTCCCTATCCTCGGGGTTCATCTTGATTTGATTATACCCCGAGTAGGCATCGAGGAAGGTGAAGGTCTCGTGGTCGGCCATGGCATCGATCAGACGATCGATACTAGGCAACGGGAAGGAATCTTTGGGGCACGCTTTATTTAAATCTTTATAATCTATGCACATTCTTAGCTTATTCCCCTTTTTGGTACTACTACTACGTTAGCTAGCCATTCGGGATACTTTACCTCCCTGATGGATCCAATTTTAAGAAGTTCTGCTACCTCCTCTTTGATGAAGGCATGCTTTACCTCGGACTGCAATCTCCTCTGATGCTTTATGGGTTTGAATTTGGGGTCGACGCTCAGCCGATGAAAGGTTATTTCCGGAGGGATACCTGTCATGTCTAGGTGGGACCAGGCAAAACAGTCGATGTTATTACTAAGAAATTGAATAAACCTTGTCCTGAGTTCGGGGGTCAGCCCCGTTCCCAGGTATACCTTGCGATCTGGGAGGTTCTCGGTCAGAACAGTCTACTCTAACTCCTCGATCGTCGACTTGGTCACATCTGATTCTTCGGGGGCGACGAAGGTTCGGGGGGCGAAGAAATCTTCCTCGTCGTCTCCTAGAGTCTGCTGCTTTCCTCGTTTGAGACCGAGTGCGTGGGGGTCGGCGTCTCATGGTGGACCGCGAACATCTCCCTTTCTGCCCGCTGTTCTCTGTGTATTGTTGTGATTCCATCTCTTGTGGGAACCTTATTACTTAGTGCAAGGTCGAGGGCACTGCCCTTATGTTGTGTATCCAAGGTCTACCAAGTAAGGCATTGTACCTCATGTTGCCTTCAATGACCTGAAACTCGGTGCTCTGGGTCGTGCCAGACGTGTTGATCGGGAGGATGATTTCTTTTTTCGTTTCTTCCCTGACCATGTTGAAACCGTGGAGGACTCGGGGGACGGGGATGACTTGCTTGAGTAGCCCTAGCTGTTCTACTACTTCCGACCTAATTATGTTAGCCGAACTGCCTGGGTCCACAAGCACGCCCTTTATCCTTGTATTGTTTAAGAGAAATAAGATCACCAGCGCGTCGTTGTACGGTTCCCCCATGGCCTCGAGGTCATCCTCGGCGAATATGAGGGTTTCTTTGGATAAGCGTTTTCGGGCTGATCCCTCTTCTGTAGCGGATATTTTTGTTCATTTGGATACGGGTCCTTGGAAGTCACTAGTTCCTCCGATAATTATGTGGACGCTATACTGGGGGGCCCTCCATTTCGCTTGAATTGAACCCGGGGGCGCCTCAAACTTTGGATCAGCCGTGTCTATTTCCCTGTGGCTTTTGAGGTCTCGGTTTTCCATCTCACCAGCTGGGCCGGGCGTGCCCTGAAAGCGAAGATCTCGGGTAAGAAGAAGTGTGAGAGATAACGTGCGTTTGGGTGACGAAACCAACAAGAAAATAATCACTATTATTTTTAGCCCCACGGTGGGCGCCAAACTGTTTACCGTGAAAATAATAACAATAATTAAATTTGTAAATGAGATTCTAAAAATACATGATCTTTTCCCGAGCTAGTTTTTAGGGCAGTCGATGCCAGAAATGCTAAGTGTTAAGATAAGATACGAGCTAAGACGAAGCAGTAAGCAAACCGAAAGGGTCTGTTGCCCGAATGCGGAGTAGATCGATGGAGGCCTCGGGGTCGAGGCTTGAGCCGGGATCGAGATATCGGGGACAGTCGGGGAAGAGATAACAAGCAGAAATACAATTAAGTAAAGCTCTTTATGGCCAATGTATAGCTAGACGGGCAGAACAAATAAGAAAACAATAGATGCGAGGTGGCCTCGGGCCAATAAGAACAAATGACTTAGAAGAAAAGAGAGAGAGAAAAATATTATTGCACTTGTGGAGAAATGGAGCAACCTGCTTTACAAGGTAGGGCGAGCCCCCTTTATATAGGAGGAGAGACTCGATCATAAACATGTGGAGACAAAACGTAAAGTACGAAGATGGGATGGCTTGATGTGATGCCTCAACATAAGCTCTGGATAGGCCGGCCTTTGTCAGCTCGAGTCGTGTGATTCGGGAAGTTCCCCCTTGCTTATTACAGCCTGTTGTATTAGTCGAAATGCAACACTTTCCGGATCAGTTTGAGGCGAACCCCGAGGGTGAGTCTTGACCTTATCTTCGAGCTTAGAAGGTCATGACTGCGAGATAGCCCTATGTCGGGGAATCCGGGCCCCCGGATTTGCCATACACAGAAATAAAAAGAGTGTACACTTGCAATATAATGCAAGTGATTCATTTTATTTTTTGCAATTGTACACTCTTTTTATTTCTTCTTTTGATGCAATAACTATTTATTTCAACCGTGTATTTTTACTTTTTTAGTTAAAATCTAAAAAATATATATATATTTTTAAAGTACCGTAATTTAGAGTTATATAAAAAATTATAGCCAAAATAATTAATTTCAAACTATGTATTTTTATAACTTTTTGGATGCCTTTACTATTTATTTCAATTGTATAAATCTTTATTTTCAGGTCAAATTCAAATAAAGATTAACTAAAACTTTATTATTTTTGGCCAAATAAAAATATCTAGCCTAAATAATGTAGTTCTATCCAAGTTTTATTATAAATTGTATGCGAAAAGAATTATCCAAAAAAGTAATATTCTTAAAAAAGTAAAAATATATTTTATTTTTCAAAAAATGCCACAATACAGAAAAATCCACGTGGCAGGCGAGTGCACCCATATTTTTTGCCATATCAACATGTAGGAGGGGTAATGCCTCTCAAAAAGCCAAGTTGAGGAGGTAATTAAGACCGGACATAGTTCGGGGAGGATATAATAATCTGAGCCAAGTTTGAGAGTGGTTTAACGTATTTTGCCAATAAAGTATCCCTTGTAATATTTATGAACACCTAGCTAGCTAGCGTTGTCCCCACAGATATTCTCTTTAGCTACCTTTTGAAGCTTTCCATACTGCATGCTCTATGAAATCATTGGCATAATGCTTGCACTTTATTCTTTATTTGCATCATTAAATTTTGATTTGTTTTCTTTTTTTGGTTCTAAATTAGCTTTGGATAAGCACATTTAGAGTCACGCAAAGCAGGAGATCCTATGTTAGCGTACATGCTTTGTTTTTCACTTAAAATCTAGTTTTCTTGTTGCAGCAAAGTACTCTGTTTGTTTTATTTATATAATTATGTTTGATTAATCATGAAATTTAAGAAATACATAAATAATTTTTAAGTTTGTAGTCTTAAATATATTACTATAATATTTGTGTGACTATATAAAACTTTTGAAACTTTTCGTCTTAAATATATCGAAACAATTATGATGATAAACTTTTGTCGTTAAAAAAAATTGCCATGGTTTAAAACCGAAAACCGAACCGAACATGAATAAACCAAGCCAAACCGAAGTTATAATGGTTTGGTTTTGGTTATTAAAATCACAAATCGAAAACCGAATTAACCGAATCGAAGTTCTACAAAACCGAACCGACCGATGCCCACCCCTACCTAGAATACAAGAATTTCCATGTCCGATCCCAACTCCACCACTCAAATAACTGACAGGTCCCTCATACTCAATCTTCTCACGAGAAATACTTCTATAATTCTTCTGTGCTACATTGCAAAATTTGAACATCAGTAATCGATCAACCATGCGATTACTGTAACACTAGTTGAGTATCCGCAAGTCAAAATACAGTGCTCCTTCTGAATTGCACCTTTTTTAGGTGATACCAGATAGTGCCAGCCTTCTTCTAGACATGTGAAACTGTATATGCTATCTAGAACCCACATCCCTTCTCTTCGAAACGGAACCACAACCTTGTACATGCAAATCTCAATTCTACACGACGCACCGCATCTATCATGACATCACATGAAAACACGAGAATCCCATTATCAACTCTGAATCACAAGTAGGATAGATACCCCATTAACCAATAACCTTCCACTTGACCCCATCTAGGAGAAAAAAATTGTAACACACAAGTTCTTTATTTAACCTCTCTAATACTGAAATGTAGGATCACTAATGATACAAAAATACCACAAGTCTCAGCACTATCTAATGCAAATCTCAGATCTTAGCCATATAAAAATTCGGAAAATCCTCAAATACCACATATGAATCTTGAACTCATTAAAACCTTCTCGAGGGTAATCCACTGTGCTCTAATCCCCAATGCACCACCAATACAAGTCGAACGACTTGTGCTCCATTAGCACACAAAATTCTAAAGAAGTAACCTCACCTTTAAGCAACCGAGTGAATCCCTTCTCTTGCACACTACATCCATCATGAATAACAAACCCGAATAGATCCAAGATTTTCATATGTCCATAAAGCATAATACATCATGCACCCAAAGATGTCCTTACTCGAGTCATAACTGATCCACAAATTAGCCTCAGACCCAAACCGATATAACACATGACCATGCAATTTGATTGTCGATAGTAGACTCCCCCACTTGGCTCAAAGTCATAGAACACAATATCCAATAACCCACAACACCCTTACTCCGCAACTGCCATGATCTCGTATTGTAATTCAACTAAATCCTTTATAAGCTCATATAGGTCTAATCATAAAATACTTCAAATCATCTTCTAAGCGCATATCCATCCACGTAAAAGTTATGCGAACTTCCTCAAGCAATCCGAACTCAAATTACAGCACATACACATACCACTGGTAGAAAGAAAACTCTTCACATAAACATCATATGGATCATATAATCTCAAAACATCCCGTAGGAGATAACCCACTTACTAGCCTCAAACTGATATCTCTCTACGCCCTATCATGGTCACAACCACTATGCAATCGCTAAATCCTTCCATGTGTGAACATGTCAACAAGACATAAGAATCCACTTCATTCCAGAATGAACATATGAAAGATCCCTAACACACTTATAACTTAAGATTATACAACACATCAAAACAGAAATCAAGTACCCATAGTCCTTTCACGTTCCAAGCGAAATTCTTCTCGTCACATCTGAACCATCTAAGCATATTTTGTAGTCACATAATACTCATCGTATATCTATTCAACCACTCACTGAGCCATCAATTCCGCTCCTAAGAACACTACCGAACGTATAAGTTCAAAAGCACATACTCGTACAATTGAAACTACCGATCCCAAGCTGCAGTCTGAACCTAGCCTCAAGTCCTCCAGACTGTCCTATCTCCACAACATAGAAAATATATCTCGCACCTTCTCCATGACATCACAAGCCTTTGATGCCCAGCTAATATCGAGTGCTCAATATAACATACAAGTAGATGGAAAGAAATCAACGAGATATTCTTCAAGATGAATCATTATCGCATGATAAGGAAAGAAAGATGGGAAGTTTTATACATGCCATGTAGCCTCTCGGAGATAGGTATGGACATTATCATACCGATTCGCAAGACTCTACTAGACACTGGCTCATGACTCATAGAACCTATGAACCTAGAGCTCTATTTCGAATGGGATTCCGAACCGGCATATGATATGTTCCCATATAAAGTTGATGACTTCCTTCTCTCTTATTTTTTCGAAGGCATGCACTTCTACCCATTTTGAAAAGTAATCAGTCATAAACAAAATGAATCTAGCTTTACCTGGTGCCGTTGGCAAAGGGCCAACGATGTCCATTCCCCATTTCATAAATGGCCATGGTGATAGGACGGAATGTAGTTGTTCGCCGGGTTGGTGAATCATGGGGGCGAATCTTTGACACTTGTCGCATCTCCGGACGAACTCCTTGGCGTCCCTCTCCATGCTATCCCAGTAGTAACCTGCTCTGATTACCTTTCTGACTAGGGAGTCTGCCCCGGAATGGTTTCCACAGGTGCCTTCGTGGATCTCTCGGAGCACATAATCCGTGTCACCTGGTCCTAGACATACTGCTAGGGGGTTGTCAAACATTCTCCTGTACAGGGCCCCATTTTTGTCGAGTGAGAACCGGGCCGCTCTGGTTCGTAAGGCTCTTGATTCTTTTGGGTCGGCGGGCAGTTTCCCGTCATTCAGATAAGCGATGTATCTGTTTCTATAATCTCATGTCAGGCCGGTGGAGTTGATTTCCGCGTGACCTTTCTCAACCACGGACTTGATTAACTGGACCACAGCCTCGGGGAGTAGGTCTTCCTCCTCGGAGGACGATCCCAGGTTCGCCAGGGCATCAGCCTTGCTATTCTGCTCCCGGGGTACATGGATTAAGGTCCATACCTTGAAGCGGTGCAAGGTGACTTGGATCTTATCCAGGTACCTCCTTCATTCTGTCTTCCCGGGCTTCGTAGATCCTGTTTACCTAACTTACCACGAGGAGCGAATCGCATTTTGCCTCGATGATCTCGGCCCCCAAGCCCTTGGCCAACTCCAAACCTACAATCATAGCCTCATACTCGGCTTCGTTTTTTTGTTACCTTTGTAGTTTTTATGGATTGTCGGATCATGCTGCCGATGGGCAATTTTAGGACTATACTGAGTCCGAATATTCTAACGTTCGTGGCACCATCCGTGAACAGGGTCCACACCCTAGAGGACGTGCCTGCCTTTAGTAAACCCGATAACTCAGGTTTTTATAATACGCTCCGAAGGGGATAGGTTGATAGGACGCAAATGCGATGGCACTGAAAGTAAGGCTTTAGCTTGCGCGAAGCGCTTATTAGTGCGAGGGCCAATTTTTCTAGATGGGGGGTACCGGGTTTAGGCGTCCCCCAAGGTTCGACTTACATAATACACAGGAAATTGTGTACCTTGCTCTTCTCAGACTAATACACTACTCACCGCTATTTCGGACACGGTCAGGTACAGATACAACTTTTCATCCTCCTTGGGCGTGTGCAGCAAAGGCGGGCTAGATAGGCACCGTTTCAATTCTTCTAGGGCGCGTTGGCATTCCGGAGTCCATTTGAAGTTGCTCTTTCTTTTGAGTAGGGCGAAGAAGTGATGGCTTTTATCTGACGACCTTGATATGAATCTGCCAAGGGCCACGATCCGCCCAGTCAGTCGTTGGATGGCTTTTATGTTGTTTACCACTGTGATTTCTTCGATGGCCTTTATTTTGTCAGGGTTGATCTCGATCCCCCTGTTTGAGACCATAAAACTCAGGAATTTGCCCGAGCCTGCGCCGAAGGCGCACTTTTCGAGATTTAGCTTCATGTTGTAGCTTCTGAGGATGTTGAAAGTTTCCTGCAAATGGGTCAGATGGTCCTCTGTGCGTAGGGATTTAACTAGCATATCATCAATGTATACTTCCATTGACTTACCTATTTGATGCTCAAACATTTTATTAACTAGGCGTTGGTACGTCGCTCCTGCGTTTTTTTAGCTCGAAAGGCATTATGTTATAGCAGTATGTACCATATTTCGTGATGAACGAGGTTTTTTCCCTATCCTCGGGGTTCATCTTGATTTGATTATACCCCGAGTAGGCATCGAGGAAGGTGAAGGTCTCGTGGTCGGCCATGGCATCGATCAGACGATCGATACTAGGCAACGGGAAGGAATCTTTGGGGCACGCTTTATTTAAATCTTTATAATCTATGCACATTCTTAGCTTATTCCCCTTTTTGGTACTACTACTACGTTAGCTAGCCATTCGGGATACTTTACCTCCCTGATGGATCCAATTTTAAGAAGTTCCGCTACCTCCTCTTTGATGAAGGCATGCTTTACCTCGGACTGCAATCTCCTCTGATGCTTTATGGGTTTGAATTTGGGGTCGACGCTCAGCCGATGAGAGGTTATTTCTGGAGGGATACCTGTCATGTCTAGGTGGGACCAGGCAAAACAGTCGATGTTATTACTAAGAAATTGAATAAACCTTGTCCTGAGTTCGGGGGTCAGCCCCGTTCCCAGGTATACCTTGCGATCTGGGAGGTTCTCGGTCAGAACAGTCTACTCTAACTCCTCGATCGTCGACTTGGTCACATCTAATTCTTCTGGGGCGACGAAGGTTCGGGGGGCGAAGAAATCTTCTTCGTCGTCTCCTAGAGTCTGTTGCTTTCCTCGTTTGAGACCGAGTGCGTGGGGGTCGGCGTCTCATGGTGGACCGCGAACATCTCCCTTTCTGCCCGCTGTTCTCTGTGTATTGTTGTGATGCCATCTCTTGTGGGAACCTTATTACTTAGTGCAAGGTCGAGGGCACTGCCCTTATGTTGTGTATCCAAGGTCTACCAAGTAAGGCATTATACCTCATGTTGCCTTCAATGACCTGAAACTCGGTGCTCTGGGTCGTGCCAGACGTGTTGATCGGGGGGATGATTTCTTTTTTCATTTCTTCCCTGACCATGTTGAAACTGTGGAGGACTCGGGGGACGGGGATGACTTGCTTGAGTAGCCCTGGCTGTTCTACTACTTCCGACCTAATTATGTTAGCCGAACTGCCTGGGTCCACAAGCACGCCCTTTATCCTTGTATTGTTTAAGAGAAATAAGATCACCAGCGCGTCGTTGTACGGTTCCCCCATGGCCTCGAGGTCATCCTCGGCGAATATGAGGGTTTCTTTGGATAAGCGTTTTCGGGCTGATCCCTCTTCTGTAGCGGATATTTTTGTTCATTTGGATACGGGTCCTTGGAAGTCACTAGTTCCTCCGATAATCATGTGGACGCTATACTGGGGGGCCCTCCATTTCGCTTGAATTGAACCCGGGGGCGCCTCAAACTTTGGATCAGCCGTGTCTATTTCCCTGTGGCTTTTGAGGTCTCGGTTTTCCATCTCACTAGCTGGGCCGGGCGTGCCCTGAAAGCGAAGATCTCGGGTAAGAAGAAGTGTGAGAGATAACGTGCGTTTGGGTGACGAAACCAACAAGAAAATAATCACTATTATTTTTAGCCCCACGGTGGGCGCCAAACTGTTTACCGTGAAAATAATAACAACAATTAAATTTGTAAATGGGATTCTAAAAATACATGATCTTTTCCCGAGCTAGTTTTTAGGGCAGTCGATGCCAGAAATGCTAAGTGTTAAGATAAGATACGAGCTAAGATGAAGCAGTAAGCAAACCGAAAGGGTCTGTTGCCCGAATGTGGAGTAGATCGATGGAGGCCTCGGGGTCGAGGCTTGAGCCGGGATCGAGATATCGGGGACAGTCGGGGAAGAGATAACAAGCAGAAATATGATTAAGTAAGGCTCTTTATGGCCAATGTATAGCTAGACGGGCAGAACAAATAAGAAAACAATAGATGCGAGGTGGCCTCGGGCCAATAAGAACAAATGACTTAGAAGAAAAGAGAGAGAAAAATATTATTGCACTTGTGGAGAAATGGAGCAACCTGCTTTACAAGGTAGGGCGAGCCCCCTTTATATAGGAGGAGAGACTCGATCATAAACATGTGGAGACAAAACGTAAAGTACGAAGATGGGATGGCTTGATGTGATGCCTCAGCATAAGCTCTGGATAGGCCGGCCTTTGTCAGCTCGAGTCGTGTGATTCAGGAAGTTCCCCCTTGCTTATTACAGCCTGTTGTATTAGTCGAAATGCAACACTTTCCGGATCAGTTTGAGGCGAACCCCGAGGGTGAGTCTTGACCTTATCTTCGAGCTTAGAAGGTCATGACTGCGAGATAGCCCTATGTCGGGGAATCCGGGCCCCCGGATTTGCCATACACAGAAATAAAAAGAGTGTACACTTGCAATATAATGCAAGTGATTCATTTTATTTTTTGCAATTGTACACTCTTTTTATTTCTTCTTTTGATGCAATAACTATTTATTTCAACCGTGTATTTTTACTTTTTTTAGTTAAAATCTAAAATATATATATATATATTTTTAAAGTACCGTAATTTAGAGTTATATAAAAAATTATAGCCAAAATAATTAATTTCAAACTATGTATTTTTATAACTTTTTAGATGCCTTTACTATTTATTTCAATTGTATAAATCTTTATTTTCAGGTCAATTCAAATAAAGATTAACTAAAACTTTATTATTTTTGGCCAAATAAAAATATCTAGCCTAAATAATGTAGTTCTATCCAAGTTTTATTATAAATTGTATGCGAAAAGAATTATCCAAAAAAGTAATATTCTTAAAAAAGTAAAAATATATTTTATTTTTCAAAAAATGCCACAATACAGAAAAATCTACGTGGCAGGCGAGTGCACCCATATTTTTTGCCATATCAACATGTAGGAGGGGTAATGCCTCTCAAAAAGCCAAGTTGAGGAGGTAATTAAGACCGGACATAGTTCGGGGAGGATATAATAATCTGAGCCAAGTTTGAGAGTGGTTTAACGTATTTTGCCAATAAAGTATCCCTTGTAATATTTATGAACACCTAGCTAGCTAGCGTTGTCCCCACAGATATTCTCTTTAGCTACCTTTTGAAGCTTTCCATACTACATGCTCTATGAAATCATTGGCATAATGCTTGCACTTTATTCTTTATTTGCATCATTAAATTTTGATTTGTTTTCTTTTTTTGGTTCTAAATTAGCTTTGGATAAGCACATTTAGAGTCACGCAAAGCAGGAGATCCTATGTTAGCGTACATGCTTTGTTTTTCACTTAAAATCTAGTTTTCTTGTTGCAGCAAAGTACTCTGTTTGTTTTATTTATATAATTATGTTTGATTAATCATGAAATTTAAGAAATACATAAATAATTTTTAAGTTTGTAGTCTTAAATATATTACTATAATATTTGTGTGACTATATAAAACTTTTGAAACTTGTCGTCTTAAATATATCGAAACAATTATGATGATAAACTTTTGTCGTTAAAAAAAATTGCCATGGTTTAAAACCGAAAACCGAACCGAACATGAATAAACCAAGCCAAATCGAAGTTATAATGGTTTGGTTTTGGTTATTAAAATCACAAATCGAAAACCGAATTAACCGAATCGAAGTTCTACAAAACCGAACCGATAGATGAAAAATTTAAACTACCAAGGACAAGTAGTAGCTATATCGGAAGGTAGGTACATCTTCAATGCCCGCTCTCGTCATTCACAAATCTCAGCTCCAAGATCTGCACGCAAGTCCTCTGAACCGTATCTATGATTGCAGATCGGACCGCAAAAATGGTCCCAAAAACTGGGCTGACCTGATCAAGTCTGCGGCCATTATGCTGTCAGCAGAACAGTTATGAGGTCGCATAACGCACCACGGAATCTCCCTCTGGAATTTTCTCATGTTGTTTCTATAATGGAAGTGCGACCCTCGAATTATGTGGTCACATAATAGGCCACAAAATGACCTTCGAAAAATTAGGTTTCTCCTGTTCTACTCTGTGACAGATCTGCGGTCCGCGAAGTAGTTCTGTGGTCGCATAAAGGACCACATAAACACTATGTTCTGCAAAACAAAATTCCACTAACTCCACAATTCTCTGCACAACCCATAAAGTCTGTACCACGGCTTGTAAGCTCGCCGCAAAAATTATCTACCCTACTAACAAATTAGCCTACCTCGGCACCACAAAACCTCGAGTTCTTGGTAAAATTTTACGGGGCCTTACATTAATCAGGAGATTGAACCTGATAATTGCTACTTTTGGGATGTATTTGCCTGATTTAAGCTATGATAGCATATTTTGCACATGCATATACCTTAGCATGTCACTTACACCAGTACAGGAGTATGAAATTTGATGTTCATTGATTATGCACATGTATTCTTGTATATCTACTTTCTGTGTGAAATAGATTAAACCGATAGCCTTTGACCACGCTGGACGGATTGTGAGATTGAGCCGATGACCACGCGGGGTGAATTGTAATATTGAGCCGTTGACCACGCCGGGCGGATACGTGGAAGTAGTGTATCATTTAGTCACCGAAGAAGGGTAGGTTGAAATAACCTAACCCTAAAATTATACATGCCGGTGTAGGAGTGATTGAAGGGTAAATCCCCGTACTGACATGTTGAGACTATTCCCCTTAATTGGGATGAGATTGATGTGTTGAGATTATTCCGCTCAATTGGGATGAGATGATTGCTAGCGAAATATGATGTCTACCGATATAGCATTGTGGTAAGACGACTTAGCCGATCGGGCAGAGATCGGATGCCATGCCACGCACATGGTGGTGTTGTGTTTGGATGTCGAGTCTCATACTTTGGGGTGAGATGGCTTAGCCGATCAGGTAAAGATCAGACTCTATGCTATAAGCATGGTGGTGTATCGGTGCTAAAGATCTCCCAACCTAAAATATTAATTGCACTTAAAGATTTACCCCACTCGTGACTTGGTATTGTATTATTTTTTCGTTTTTCCATTGATTTCATGTTCCTCTCCTATTGCACTGTTACAATATTTCCTAAGAGGGTGTTCAGTCTTATATACTAATACTATTCCATGTGTACTAACGTCCTTTTTGCCGGGGATGCTGCATCATTAATGGATGCAGGTGATTCAACAACATGTGGCATCGATCAGTGATAGCGGTACACCCTCTTCTTAGCTGACTTGGTGAACCCCACTTCATATAGGGGTCTTGTGTCTTTTGCTTCATGTGTATAGTGTTTTAAGGTATAGCCGGGGCCTTGTCGCCGACACCATCATATTACTCTTCAATTAGAGGATCTGTAGATATAGTGTGGGTTGTATTTTGATTTGGGTAAGTTAAACTAATATTGTACTTGTAACACATGTTTCCACTTCTAATATACGAATGTGTAATATATTTTTGAAATCGTGAGTGAAGTAACTAATGGTAATGAAATTCTTGTTGTACATGAAATCCTTTCATTGTCTAACTAATGGTATACATATTCACTTATTTCATGGGTAAGGTCGGGTAAAAGGTATCGAATAGGCTTGCTTGATTGGGATATCTTGGTTGAGTGCCAGTCGCGCTCCCCAAGATCAGGGCGTGACAATTAACCACTATGTAACCTTAAACATGGCTTAAATAACTCACAATAAGGGTACAAATATAAGAACCAACACATGACGAAGCTTAGCAATTAATCCAAGACATATCATAGCCGAAACACTACCCTGAGCATGAAAATACCTTGATGCACACACATGGGCTCAACACGCGCATGAGCGTGACCCATAGAACATAGTTATCACTAATAACTCAGTCAACTAGTGTCAAGACCCAAAACCAATAATCGGCCGCGATGGCACCTAACACCGCCGGTAGGCAAGCCCATAAGTGAAACTACGATTTAATTACCCCTTTTTAAAATTTTAAACAAAAGTTTTCCTTTTAAAAGAACAAAATAAATAAGATTTCATGCAACCGTACATACTCTTTTCTTAATAAAATACTAGCGTAATAAGTACATCCAATGTAGTGATAGAACTGATGAGTACAACAGTACATAAATGTTAAAAGCCCCCAAAACCTGGCGCGACAAGTGCATGAGCAGTGAAGAGAATACACAGAACTAATACAACTATTGCCTGAAGGTGATAGACAAAAATAATAAATAAGGTAGAGAGAGCCTCCGGTGCTGCAGATCGTAGCAAGGCAAGCAACTCACCACTAAGTCTCCGTAGATAATTGGCTACGCGCTCGCGTGATCACTGGTAATACTTGTCTCAGTACCTACATATTCAGTGCAGAAGTGTAGCGTCAGTACAAAAAATAATGCATACCCAGTAAGTACCTAGTCTAACCTCGAAGATGTAGTGACGAGGATTCGACTTAACACTTACTAGAGGACAAATAATAATATAAATATATAAAGTAGGCATGGTGAGTGTACAAAAAGTAGCATCAAAGCAAATAAAAGTAACTACAGTAATTCCACACATGATTCTATATCAAATCGCTAAACATATCATAACCGCCCGTAAAGGTGCTAACTCAATGGTTACTAAACCAAATCCAGTTCTGATTATTAAGCACGAAGATACTGAGGCAAACGACCCGATCTCATAGGAATAGTCGTACTTGGTACTGCCGAGGTGAATGGCCCGATCCCATAAGAATAGTGTTACCATCCTATCGAGGCAAACAACCTGATCCCATAAGAGTAGTTTACTTCACTGCCGAGGCAAACGACCCGATCCCATAAGAGCATAGAAATTTACCTCGCCGCGAAAATACATGCGAGACGAAAAGATACGGATCCATCATTTATCAAAAATTTCCCAACTATGCTAATGTAAGAGACTATGTCGATGTCTTTAATTAAAATCCTCAATATCAGTCTTAATCCAAATAATTAATACAAAGATAGGCATAAAATAGCACAATTACAGGAATGTTGTGAATCTAGGTCTACTCAGACATATCATGAATATAGCTACGTACGGACTCTCGTTACCTCGTAGGTATGTAGCTCCCCACAACAAGTAGCACACATAAATTAATACACCTAAGGGGATAAGTTCCCTCCTATAAGGTTAGGAAAGAGACTTACCTCAATTCCAAGTCCTCAGTCCGGCTCTTCAACCTTACTAGATCTCCTCAAACAACGCCGAGGACTCCGAAACTAACCAAGTCGTATAAACTAATAAATATATGCTCAAAATTTCATAATGTAGCTATTAGAGTAATTACCCAACCTAATTTGGAATATTTCTAAAATTCACCCCTCCAGACCCACGTGCCCAGATTTCCGAATTTGTTTTAGTATAAATGTTACCCATGACCTCCTGACCTCAAATATATAATCCATTCTAATTTCCACAACAAAATCCATGATCAAATCTAAATTTTACTTAAACCCTAGGTTCTTCAAAAAATGCTACAAGTTTCACTAATTTTCCATGTTTAATCTACCTATAATTCGCGTATTAAACTTAAAAATGGGTGCTACCTTGTGATTTTGATGAGAATCCCCCACAAAAGTGCTCTCAAAATCGCCCAAGACCAAGTGAAAGTGTGAAAAAATGGGATAAGTCCTGAAATAAGTGCTCAATTTTGCCCAGCGATCATCGCACATATGGTCACTCGACCGCATCTACGGTCCCCGCAGGTGCGGTCAAAAGATCGCATTTGCGAACAACTCCTACCTCTAGCATATTAGCTTCTATAGACAAGGATCCGCTTCTGCGAGTCCGCTTTTGTGCGTCTTCATCCCATGGCTCGTATTTGATTCTACGGAGAAAAACTTCGCACCTATAAAAGCATACTTGCGCCTTCTCCCCACTTCGCTTTTGTGCTCCTTTGCAAGTATCTGCGAGCCCGTAGGTGCGATAAATCTCTCGCACTTTCGAATCCATCCAGCCTCAACCCCAATCGCTTTTGCGACCCCTGGGCCTCTTCTATGTTCTCGCACCTGCGGTCAAAACCTCGCAGGTGCGATCACATCAGAAGCCTTAAGCTTCAGTAGTTCTTTAAGTCAAAAACTCGATCCGATTCTAGTCAGATTCGCACTCAACAGCCCCGGGACCTCTTCGATCCATTACAACATATCCTAAAATGTGATACGAACTTTGTCGAAACCTCAATTCATGTTAAACAACATCAAAACTATGAATCAATGGTGAAAACCTCTCATTTAACTTTCAAAAATTCAAACTTCGCCAAACGCATCCAAATTACGCTTAGACTACTCGGAATGACACCAAAATTTACTTACAAGTCATAAATCATCATATGGACCTATTCCCAGGCTCGAAATTCCAAAAGGACCTCGATAACACTAAAGTCTACCCCAAAACAAATTTAAAGAGCTAGAAAACCTTTAATGAACCAACTTTCCATATTAAGCGCCAAAATGCTCCCGGATTACCTGAAACTCGATCCGAACACACGCTCAGGTCCGAAATCATCATACAAACCTATTGGAACCTTAAAGTCCCTATTCCGAGGTCGTTTATTCAAAATATTGACTCAAGTCAAACTTGTCCACTTTAGGCCACTATTAAGGAACTAAGTTTTCCGATTTCAACCCGAACCATTCCAAAACTAAACCAACCATCCCAACAAGTCATAAAACAATAAAAGCACATATGGGGAGTCTTAATTAGGGAACAGGGATCTAGAAAGCAAAATGACCGATTGGGCCATTACATTCTCCACCTCTTAAACAAACGTTCGTCCTCAAACGTGTCTAGAATCATACCTGGTGTGCTGAATAAGTGAGGATATCTGCTCCTCATGTCCTTTTTGGTCTCCCAAGTCGCTTCCTTGACTGGTTGACCCCTCCACTGGACCTTTACCGCAAAAAATTTCTGGGACCTCAACTGGCTAACCTATCTACCAACAAAGGCAAATGGCTCCTCCTCAAAACCTAGACTCTCGTCTTGCTGAACTGTGCTGTAATCTAACACATGCGACATGTCGGCATGGTACCTCCGGAGCATAGACACATGGAAGACTGGATGAACTCCTGATAGACTAGGAGGCAAAGCAAGCTCATAAGCAACCTACCCAGCTCGCCTCAGCACCTGAAATGAGCCAATAAACCTTGGGCTCAGCTTGCTCTTCTTTTCGAGCCTCATGATTCCCTTAATCAACAAGACTTTCAAGAGAACCTTCTCGCCTACCATAAATGATAAATCACGCGCTTTCTGATCCGCATAACTCTTCTACTGTGCTATGCGAAGCCGCTCCTGAATCAACTTTACCTTCTCCAAGGCATCCTTCCCTAAATCAGTTCCATATAACTTAGCCTCACCGGGCTCAAACCATCCGATGGGCGAACGACATCGCCGACCATATAAAGCCTCAAATGGAGCTATCTTGATGCTGGACTGATAATTTTTGTTGTAAGAAAACTTGGCCAAGGGCAAGAATCTATCCACTGCCCTCTGAAGTCAATAACACACGCTATAAGCATATCCTCTAGAATCTGAATTGTCCGCTCAAACTGCCTGTCGGTCTACGGATGAAAGGTTGTGCTGCGCTCTACTCAGGTACCCAACTCGTTCTGTACTGCTCTATAGAAATGTGAAAAGAACTGAGGGCCTCTACTGATATGATGGAAACATGCACACCATGCAACCGAATAATCTCCTAAATGTAAATCTGGGCCAACCTCTCTAAAGAGTAAGTGTCACCACCAGAATAAAGTGTGCTGACTTGGTCAGCCTATCGACAATGACCCAAATAGCATCAAACTTCCTCAACGTCTGCGACAACCCAACTATGAAGTCTATGGTGATGCACTCCCACTTCCACTCTGGTATTAACCATCTGCTGGAGTAGGCCGTTTGGCTTATAGTGCTCATTCTTAACCTGGTAGCAATTTAGAAATCTCGCTACATACTCAACTATGTCCTTCTTCATCCGCCACCACTAATAATGCTTCCTCAGATCGCGATACATCTTTGTATCACCTGGATGAATAGAATACCAAGAACTATGCACCTCTTCTAGAATTTTCTCCCTCAAGCCATCAACATTAGGAACACATAGGCGGCCCTGGAGTCACAGAACACCATCCTCATTAATAGTAACCTCCTTGGCACCACCCTGTAGTATCGTCTCTTTGAGAACTAACAAGTGCAGATCATCGTACTTACGAGCCTTGATCCACTCAAGTAATACATGAAAAAACTCGATTGGGCTCTGAAATATCCAACCTCACAAGTCTGTTAGTTAAGGACTGATTGTCCAAAACCAATGGTCTCTCCTCTCCCGAAATGAATGCCAAACTACCCATACTCTTGGCGTTTCTGCTCAAGGTATTTGCAACCATAGTTGTCTTGCCCGGATGGTAAAAGATAGTAATATCATTGTCCTTCAGTAACTCAAGCCACCTGCGCTGCCTCAAATTAAGGTCCCTCTACTTAAACAAATGCTGCAAGTTGCGATGATTGGTGTAAACCTCACAAGACACCCCATAGAGATAATGCCTCCAGATTTTGAGAGCATGAACTATCGCGGCCAACTCCAAATCATGTATGGGGTAATTTTTATCGTGGCGCTTCAGTTGACGTGAAACATACGCAATAACTCGTCCCTCCAATATCAATACACAACCTAAGCTAATGCGCGAAGCGTCGCAATACACGGTACACATCCCTAAACTGGAGGGAAACACTAACACTGGTGATGTAGTTAAAGTGGTCTAGATCTTCTGAAAGCTCGCCTCCTAATCATTGGACCATCTGAACAGAGCACCATTCTGTGTCATTCTAGTCAAGGGCACTGAAATAGACGAGAAGCCCTCCACAAACCGATGATAATAACCTACTAACCCAAGAAACTCTTGATCTCGGTCACTATAGTAGGACGAGGCCAACCCTGGACTGCCTCAATTTTCCTGGGATCCACCTTAATACCCTCACCTGATACAACATGCCCCAACAAAGCCATGGAATCCAACCAAAGCTCGCACTTTGAGAACTTAGCATAAGCCTTTGTTCCCGCAAGGTCTGAAGCACTAACCTCAAATACTGCTCATGCTCCTCCATACTACGCGAGTAGATCAATATGTCATCAATGAAGACAATGACAAATGAGTCAATATACGGTCTGAACACTCCATTCATCTAATCCATAAATGCCACTGGGGCATTAGTCAAGTATAAAGACATCACTAAAAACTCATAATAGCCATATCTAGTCAGGAAATTCGTCTTCAAAATATCCGAAGCACGAATCTTCAGCTGATGATACCCAAATCTCAAGTCAATCTTAGAGAACACCCTAGCACCCTGCAAATAGGGGTGTTCAAAATCGAACCGAAATAAAAAATTGAACCGCAAAAGGGGCTTAATGGCTTACTGGTATCGGGGTATCGAATTAACGGGTGGTGAACGAATTGAAATTTTATTATTAACGACTTATCGATTTGGGGAGGATTATTCAATTTTCTTATCAGATAAATTGTTAACCTGTAATTTTTTTTTTATATTTATATATTTTTATCCATATGTATATTAATTCCCAGTATAATCATCACCAAAATATATGCATAAAGGGAAGCTTTAGAAAGCCAAGAAGTGTGCAATATTTTACTTTGGATACAGTAAGGGCGGGGCTCCATTGTTTTTTTAGGATGTCTACACAAATACTACCATTATTGTTGATGTTTGGGTGGAATACTTTGGTTTGAAGGCAACCTAGAAAATACACAAGCCAAAATAAAGTAATGTAGAAAATCTAATCACTGGAACCAGGTGCCTTGAGACATCTAAAGAATGACGAAAGGCGCAAGTAAACTGGCTATTTGCTGGTATTTACTACTAACACGAAGGACCAAAATAGGCCTCTATAATACATATTCAAATTTGGACGATAAACCACCCGATAATCGTCCAATAATAGCTCAGCTGATACCAATCCGCCCAATATCTTATCAGGTGACTAGTGGATTAATCCTTTTAAAGTTGATAATTTGAACCGTTAAGAGTAAATAACCGCCAAATCTACTCAAACAACCCTACCTGCAACTGGTCAAACAAATCATAAATGCATGTCAACAAGTACTTATTCTTGATGGTGGCTTTGTTCAACTGACGACAGTCAATGCACATCCGCATTCTCCAATCCTTCTGCTTCACAAACAATACCGGTGCGCCCCAAGGCGGCACACTAGGTCTAATGAACCCCTTATTAAGCAACTCTAAAGCTACTCCTTTATATCCCTCAACTCCTTGGGAGCTATACGATCAGGTGAAGTAGAAATAGGTTGGGTGCCTGGCACTAAATCAATGCCGAAATCGATATCCTGATCCGGTAGCATACCTAGTAGATCAGCAAGAAATATATCGAAAAACTCTCATACCACCGACACTGAATCTAATGCTAGTGTCTCTATAGTAGTATCCCGAACAAAGGCCAAATAGGACAAATAACTCTTCTCGGCCATATGTCGAGCCTTCAAGAAAGAAATATCCCGGGTAAAAGTACCAACAGGAGAACCTCTCCACTCTAATCTAGGCAACTCAGGCATCGCCAAGGTAAAAGTCTTGGCATAGCAATCAAATAATAGAATGGTACAGGGAAAACCAGTCCATGCCCAGGATAACCTTGAAATCAACCATATTGAGCAATAGGAGATCCACTTTGGTCTTATATCCACAAAAAGTCACCACACAAGACAGGTAGACCCAATCTAGAACAACAAAATCACCTACTGGCATGGACACATATATAGGAATGCTAAAGGACTCACGAGGTACGTCTAGATAAGAAGCAAATAGAGAAGAAACATAGGAGTAAGTAGACCATAGATCAAATAATACCGAGGCATCCCTACGACAAATATAAATAGTACTTGTTATCACTATATCAGAGGCGATTGCCACTATCCTGGCGAGGATAGCATAGAATCTAGCCGGAGTGCCACTTAACTGGCCTCCACCTCTCGAGCGACCCATACCCACCTGCCCTCCGCCTCTGGTTGGGCGGCCGGGCGGTGTGGTAGCTGGTGCAGTAATCATGGGCCAATTGTCCTGTTGCTCGGCCTTGCCCCGAAGTCTGGGATGAAACTTCTTCATATGGACAAGATCCTCGCACTCAAAACAACCCCTCAGAGCAGTGGGCTACTGACCTGAAGTCTGACCCTGGTGGCCTGAATACCCACTGGAGGAACTTTGGATAGCTAGCGAACGGTAGGTACTCTTTGGAATGACACTAAAGTAGAGTCATGTTAAGCAGGCAGTGGTGCTAACTGCATGGGCCTGCTAGACTGACCCCTCATGAACTGACCTCTGCCCCAGGTGGGGTGCCACTGAATCCTCCAAACTGCTGGGGCCACTTGTCCCTCGTTGTAAACTCTCCGTTGCAGTTGCGAATACACTCGATCCTCCGAGTTATATCCATAACCTGATGAAAGGCAGTCCCCATCTCTACCTGGCGGGTCATAAAAACCTGAATCTCAGGGTGCAGACCTGAAATGAGCCTCCACACCCTCTATGCGTCCGTGGGGAATATAATAATTGTATGACGAGAAAAGTGGGTAAACCTTACCTCATAATCCGTCACAGAGATATTACCCTGACGGAGTCGCTCAAACTGACCCCAAAGCTCCTCTCTCTCAGAAGGTGGTATATACTTCTCCAAGAACATATGTGTAAACTGATCCCAAGTCCGGGGAGGTGAAACTACTGGCCTGCTAAAAAGGTATGTCCGCCACCGTCTGTAGGCCTTATCTCTAGCTAAAAGGTGGTAAAGTCCACCCCGTTGGACTCCAATATCCTCATGTTCTATAGCCTATCCTTGCATCGGTCAATGAAATCCTAGGGGTTCTCTGCTGCTCACCCCCAAAGTTAGAGGGAAGTCTAGTTCATCTGTCCAGCCGCTTCTACTGGCTCTGGTACAGCTGTTACAACTAGTTGGGCCCTGCCCGTAGGTAGTGCACCTAGGGTTTGATAAACGACAATGGTGTTCCCTAGAGCATGAACGGTAGGTGTCTGTGCTCCCCCTCCTGCCTGATCAGGCGGGATTCGCTGTAAATAAATCAACTTGTGTCATAAATACCATGAATTGCAGCATACGACCCATGACCTCCTGGAATCCCGGTGCAGTCATGAAATGTGCTAGGGTTGGTGATCGCAGCGGACTTAACCTGAGGAAGGGTGGGCGCTAATACTTTTACCCAATAGCGGTATCGGGGTCAATTTTCCACAGGGAACTTCAATTTGGAGTTGCGTGTTTGTATAGTCTAGGACTATGTTTTAGCTCTTAATTGATCTTCTAACATTTTTGTTTTTCTTTTGATTAATAGCTACAATTTATCAACTACAATTGTAAAACTAAGTTATGCTAAAATTATGATTCTAAGTTGTATGCAATATAGAGAAAGGCACTAGGGTCGTGGCATGTACCTAGGTGGTCAACTAACGGGTAGAGATTCCTAATGCAAGAATGATGACTATGGGACTTATGCTATAACCGTTGTACTTTTGCACTCACTCTCACACCTCTCGATAGAGAGAGTGATTTTGCCCAATTGACTCTCTCGAGACCAATTGGGTAGGCCAATTTGCCCAAGCAACTTATGGTTCAAGTTGGGTAATTACTCTCTCGAGGTTTAACCCGTTAATTGGGACTACCATTCTCATGGGTCCATCCCAATTCCTTGTTAGAATTAATCTTGGGGTCATAGACTCTCTTTCTCAAGAAGAGTCAAGACTCACTAAGCTAGACTTAGTGTTTGCAACCACCAAATCTTAATGAAAACATAAGATTAATTCAAATAACAAATACCCAACATCATTCATGCACTAAACAATCACACCCATTAATTACCCACACTAGGGTTGAGCCACAACCCTAGCTAATGGGTTTAGCTAGCCATAATAGGAACAGAAATTGAAGAAATAAATAGATGAAATTGACATAACAATGAACTACAATGTTAATCTACTCAAATCCACGTTAATACTAGAAGAAATTGCCCAAAATAGGCTAAAATCATGAAATCCCGAGTTCAGCTGCTCTATGCTCTCAAAACAGATTTGGAAAAACTGCTGCTAAAAAGTAAAATGTTCTATTTATACTACACAGGAAAAATCAGACAAAAATACCTCTGAGGGTCTGGCGCAGACCGCGCACAAATGACGCACGGTCGCATAGGGTTTTGGGCCTTTATATCTTGCTTCTGGCACTGGGGGGCGCGGACCGCACAAAAGTGATGCGCGGCCGCCTGAACTTCATCCACGCGGACCGCACTAATTAGGTGCGCGGCCGCGTGGGCTTTTACCTTGAATGATTGAGTCTCTGATACTCTTAGGTGCGGACCGCGTGAAAAGGGGCGCGAACCACGCAGCTTGACTTGAAGATATCATGGCCTCTGAACTTTCCTGCGCGGCCGCGTGACAAAACAGTGCGGACCGCGCAGGTCCTTTTGATCCCCCCTTTCAGTTGTCTTTTGACACTTGGCAGATTTCACTCCTTTTTGAGCCGATCTTTAGTATTTGTCATCTTGTCGCTCAAACCTGCAATCAAGCGCAACTTGTAAGCATTTTGGGACTAATTTCTGGCAGTTAATGCACAAAGCTTAGGTAAGAATGGGTATAAAACATGTAGAAATCACAGTTATCAGTCAATAAACAAACCTTTGCTTGTCCTCAAGCAAATAAAATGAGACCTACCCCTAAATGGACAACACTCGAGAAATTCCTGTTTATCCTAAAATAACCTCAACAAGCCTCAATTGGGACTAACAATTGCCCTCAATGCGAATGCATCATTAACACATTTAAACTTTGCAAACTTGTGGATCAAGTGCGACGCAAGAGCATCAAGAGTTGACACATTTCATCAAGGAACCTTTCTCAATTTCTTTGGTCATTGTGGAACCCAAACTCACACATCCTCGACTTTACCTGAGTGAACCTCACCTTTTAGAGTATTCACACACAAATCGAGGTGAATGGACTTCTCTCTCATCTCTCACAAAGAAAAGGCCCTAAGTCCGGCTCTAAGTACCATATGCTTGCCCCTTATGTAAGTATCCACTAATGTAGGCTTCCCTCAACTCAAGATCATATAGGGCTTTTGAGGAGTCATTGTGAAGGCTTTGGGTAAAGGTAGGACGTGTTTTTGTTCAAATGAGTTCAATCTTCCCTCAAGCACTTCTTTTGATTTATTTTGGCATACTTTCTTGACTCAATTGAGTAATTCACTTCTATCAAGGGGTTAGAGAGACGCATTGTCAGTCTTTCTTTTGCAATTCAAATCCTTTCTCCTTTTTTATCCCTTTTCCACACCTTTTTCACTTTTTTGTTGTCCTTGGATTCCCTTTTTGGTTCTTATTCATTTTTGTCTTTCTTTTTGTCTTTTTGTCTTTTTCATTGCCTTCCTTTTCTTTTGCTTTTGCGCCTTTTTACCACATTGATGCCTTTCTTGTCTCCCCCCCAAACTTAGACATTTGCCATTTACTCAAGGGAAAATTTGGGTGCCAAGAGAGAGTTTCGTTAAGAACGGGTATATGCTTGTAGCTTGGTTCATGAACGAAAAAGGTTTAAGGCTCAAAAGGGTTGAACTAGGGATTATTTCATTGGTAGGTCATGGAAATTGTTCAAATTTTGCATTTTGGATCAAGGAGAGCCTATAATCACATCTCAAGTCAAGTTCCACCTATGATTTCGCCTCAACAATCATTCAGGGCAAGTTCTAGACCATCGGTTCGGTACTTTGGCTCACGATTCGAATTCTCACTACACATACTCAAGGATTGCCTAAGACGGAATCGAGGGCCCACAATGACCTTAGATATGATTCAAGCGCACAATGGCCCAAAATGACCACATGATGATTGTTTGGTCAATACAAGGGTCTCAAGGCCACAACTTTCACCATCCTAAACACAACATAATGTCTTTGACCATAGGATCAAAGGCAAATGTGCTAGGTCCAAGTGAGGCTTTGCCTGAGGTACCCTTAACTATAAAAACTTGAAAATCAAAAAAGAAAAATCAAAACGGACTCAAACCCTTAAGAAGGTTGTCACGCCATCTATCATTGGGAAGAGCCACCCGGTTCGTACAACATCTACCCTTGGAAAGAACCGTAGCATTAAGAAAACCAAGGGCTTATTGCAAACACCAAAACAAGACAAAAAGGCTACGAGCCTAACTTTGCAACTAAGACGGAGAATTTTAACGAGAAATAGAAAAACATGCAACTAAAACGAAAATTTTTATCGAAAAATAGAAAAACAAAATGAAAACCGAATGAATATGTACAAAAGGGGAGTAGAATATACAACCAGGGGGAAATGAATATATACATAGAATCTGAAGAGCATCTGGAATGAACAGTTATATACAAACCATCTACCAATTACTAATGTCAACAAGCTAAATGTAAAGATAATATGTACAGTAATCCAGCAGTTAATCAAAATAGTAGGGCCACACCCCCACGAATAAAAGCTAGCATTGTCCCCAATGCTAACTACCAAATAAAACATAAAAAATCAGCAAAGGATATAGAGCGGCCCCTCAAGCCTCATCAAATTGGTCCCCAGCCTGCTGCTGCTGTGCTGCTAGGACAGGTGTCTGCTCCTGATCCGGCTCATCAACTGGTGGAACTGAAGAGGGCTCAACATCTGCAGTACTAGACGGGCCCACCTGAGTTGGAGCCACCTCGATCACTATTCCCTTTGTGCTAGGGAGCTTTCTCTTCTTCCTTGGCCTATCCTCCTCTGCCTGTGGCTGCATTGCTGCTGGCTCTCCAGCTGGATCTCCACATAGTAAGTCGAGTGGCATCTGATCCGCTAGCAGCTTGTCCACATCCACTCTCAACTGTGCAACTGACGCACACAAGGGTCCACGCGGACCGCACAGGAATGCTGCGCGGCCGCGTAGGGCAAATATAACTGAGCCGGGATATTTTTCCATTAAATCCCATTTTTGTTCATAATTTGAGTCCTAAGTGTCCGTACTCAATTGATTAACATGCATTTATGCCCCATGATTCAACCAAAACAATAAAAATCTAAACTAACAGTTAACTAAGAAGAAAAAGGACGAAAATAAGAAGTTATACTAGTAGGGAGTGATTAAAAGAAACAAAAATTAGGCTATGAATGAAATAAACAAGAGTTGTTACCAGGGATTAATGAGAAATCAACTAACCGAGCAAGAGATGCAGATGTACAGTGAAAATTAAAGCTCCAGATGAAAATTTCGAAAAGGTTCAAATGAGGCCCAAGGCTTCTATTTATAGAAAAACCCTGGGGACTCACAACTTACCTACCAGCGCGGCCGCACGAAAATGGCCGCGGTCTGCGCTGGTTTTCATTCCTTCACATTTGACTGCTCAGCCCACGTGGACCGCACTGTTTTGGTGCGCGACTGCATGGAAGTTATCAGAGACTTGGTGATTTCAGCTTTTCCCACATGGACCGCACTGCTTTGGAGCGCGGCCGCGTATGAATTTTATCAAAGAGCATGCCATTTTAAGTTTCCACACGTGGACCGCACAGCAAGGGACGCAGACCGCATTGAATCTTCTGAGAATGAACTTTCAGCTGCTCAAGCCCACATGGACCGCACTGCTTTGGTGCACGGCCGCGTAGGCCATTTTCAAGGACTGGCCATTTTTTGCACTTTTGCCCTGCACTGGTTCAACATTATTCCCTGCAACACTTCACAAATTATCAGCTCAAAAATCCTACCTACAATAGAAAAACAAAGAAAAGGAAAAGACATGGGTTGCCTCCCAAGAAGCGCCTGATTTAACGTCGCGGCACGACATATGTTACCATCACAGTCATTTCAAATGAATGCATGCCACCACGTGGCTGTCATCAATCTTTCCCAAATAGTGCTTGACACGATGCCCATTGACTCGGAAAACTTCACCATTTTTATTTTTTAGATCAATGGCACCAAAGGGAGTTACACCAACCACTTCAAAAGGGCCGCTCCACTTAGACTTCAGCTTGCCCGGAAATAACCTCAACCGAGAATTGAAAAGAAGAACCATGTCACCAACTTTGAATTCCTTCCCTCGAGCATACTTGTCATGAAGGTACTTCATCTTGTCCTTATAAAAGGACGAGCTAGAGTAAACATGAAACCTAAACTCATCAAGTTCATTCAATTACTCAACCCGGAGATTTGCAGCTACATCCCATTCTAAGTTCAACTTTTTCAGAGCCCACATAGCCTTCTATTCTAATTCTACCGGAAGATGACAAGCCTTCCCAAACACCAAACGATACGGCGACATACCAATTGGAGTTTTGAAAGCTGTACGATAAGCCCAAAGAGCATCATCCAATTTCTTCGACCAGTCGGTCCTATTTGCATTGACAGTCTTGGACAAAATACTCTTGATCTCACGGTTGGACACTTCAACTTGGCCACTCGCTTGAGGATGATAAGGAGTGGTCACCTTGTGATTTACCCCATACTTGGCTAGCAAAGAGTCAAAAGCCCGGTTGCAAAAATGAGAACCCCTGTCACTGATGATAGCACGTGGAGTGCCAAACCTCGTGAAGATACTCTTTTTCAAGAACGCCACCACACTTCGAGCTTCATTATTTGGCAAAGCTATGGCCTCAACCCATTTCGACACATAATCAACCGCTACCAAGATGTAAGTGTTGCCACAAGAACTTACGAATGGTCCCATAAAGTCTATCCCCCAAACATAAAAAATGTCAACCTCTAGAATCGTGTTAAGGGGCATCTCATCTTTCTTCGAAATCCCTCCGGCACGTTGGCATTCATCACATCTTTTCACAAAGTCACCGGAATCCTTGAACAACGAAGGCCAATAGAAACCATAGCTCAACACTTTAGACCCCGTCCTCGGCCCGCCATGATGGCCACCATAGGGCGAAGAGTGACAAGCTTCCACAATACTCAATTGCTCTTCTTCGGAAACACACCGGCGAATTACACCATCGGTGCAAATTTTGAAAAGATACGGCTCATCCCAATAGTAGTCCAAGCAATCCCGCTTGAGCTTCTTCCTTTGGTTAGAAGAGAGCTCATACGGAACCACACCGGTAACAAGATAATTGGCAATGTTGGCAAACCATGGCATGTCTAGCATTGAAATCGAGAGGAGTTGTTCATCCGGAAAAGCATCATTTATCTCAAGGCCGTCCAAAGGCCTCCCTTCCTCCTCCAATCGAGACAAGTGGTCCACCACTTGATTTTCACTACCCTTTCTATCAACAATATCCAAATCAAATTCTTGAAGAAGAAGCACCCATCTCATTAACCTCGCTTTAGAATCTTTCTTCGTCATCAAATACCTAAGGGCAGCGTGATCGGTATGAATAATCATTTTGGCCCCCATAAGGTATGGGCGAAACTTCTCCATGGAAAAAACAGTGGCAAGCAGTTCCTTCTCGGTGACCGTGTAGTTCCTTTGAGCTTCATTCATTGTCTTACTTGCGTAGTACACCGGATGGAACATTTTGTTGATTCTTTGGCCCAAAACCGCCCCCACCGCAACATCACTAGCGTCGCACATGAGCTCAAAGGGCAAGCTCCAATTTGGTGCAGTAATGATGGGGGTAGTCGTCACCTTTTGCTTTAGAAGCTCGAAAGCCTCCATACATTTATCATCGAACACATATTTGGAATCTTTCTCTAGCAATTTACACAACGGGTTAACTACCTTAGAGAAGTTTTTGATGAATCTTTGGTAGAAACCCGCGTGACCAAGAAAACTCCTCACCCCTTTGATAGAAGTAGGGGGAGGGAGCCTTGATATAACCTCAATTTTCGCCTTATCAACCTCAATCCCTCTTTTTGAAATTTTGTGACCCAACACAATTCCTTCTTCTACCATAAAATGGCATTTCTCCCAATTGAGAACCAAGTTTGTGTCTTCGCATCGGGCCAACACACGATCCAAGTTTTGCAAGCAATCACCAAATGAGTCCCCAACCACACTAAAATCATCCATGAAGACCTCCAAAATGTCCTCCACCATGTCGGTGAAGATTGCCATCATACATCGTTGGAAGGTCGCCGATGCATTGCATAATCCAAATGGCATTCAAGAGAAGGCGAATGTGCCATAAGGACATGTGAAGGTTGTCTTTTCTTAGTCTTTCGGGGCAATGAGAATTTGGTTATAGCCTGAATACCCATCCAGAAAACAATAGAAAGCCCGACCCGCAAGACGATCAAGCATTTGGTCCAAGAACGGCAATGGGAAATGATCATTTCTAGTCACCTTGTTCAACTTCCGATAGTCCATGCATACCCTCCAACCCGTCACCGTACGAGGCGGAATAAGTTCATTGTTGTCATTGGTCACCACCGTCATTCCTCCCTTCTTTGGCACACATTGTACCGGAGAAGTCCACAAACTGTCAGAAATTGGATACACCACACCGGCGTCAAGCCACTTGATGACTTCCTTTTTAACCACCTCTTGCATGGCCTCATTGAGTCTCCTTTGATGTTTAAGATACGGCCTAGCATCCTCCTCCAATATTATCGTGTGCATGCAAAATGCGGGGCTAATACCCCGAATATCCGCCAAAGTCCATCCAATCACCCGCTTGCGCTTTTGAAGAACTGCCAAAGTGGCATCAACCTGCACGTTAGTCAAGCAAGAAGAAAGAATAACCGGCAAAGTGAAATTAGGACCAAGAAATTCATACCTGAGGTGAGGAGGAAGTGGTTTCAACTCCAACACCGGTGGCTCCTCAATAGATGGCTTGGTGGGAGGAGTTTTGCGATTTTCAAGATCAAGAGATAACTTCCTCGGTTCATAAGAATACGAGCCCATGCCATGTAATGCGTTCACACACTTCCACCCTTCTAGCATCATCATCAACATCCATGTTCAATAGCACGGCCTCAAGTGGGTCCTCAACATTTGCCATTGCGCTTGTGTCATCCACTATCACCGCTGTGACAATGTCAACAAACGAGCACACCTCGGTGCTATTTGGTTGCCTCATTGATTTGCATACGTGGAACACCACCTTTTCATCACCAACACGGAAGGTCAATTCTCCTGCTTTCACATCAACCAAGGCCTTCCCCGTAGCTAGGAAGGGCCTCCCAAGAATAATAGGCACCTCGAAATCCACTTCGCAATCCAAAATTACAAAATCGGCCGGCAATATGAACTTATCAACACGAACAAGGACATCATCAATAATTCCCAAAGGCCGCTTCATTGACCGGTCCGCCATTTGAAGCCTCATAGAAGTTGGACGAGGTTGTCCGATTCCCAAGGTCTTGAAGACCGAATATGGCAATAAATTGATACTTGACCCCAAGTCACAAAGGGCTTTTGCAGAGTCGGCACTTCCAATGGTACATGGGATAGTGAATGCGCCGGGATCCTCAAGTTTTGGAGCCATAGAATGCACAATTGCGCTCGCTTGATGGGTCATCTTGATTGTCTCACACTCCATTGATCTCTTTTTTGTAACCAAATCTTTCATGAACTTTGCGTATCTCGGCATTTGCTCAAGTGCCTCCACCAAAGGCACGTTGATAGTCAAACTTTTCATCATTTCAATGAATTTCTTAAATTGGTTGTCATCCTTTTGCTTGGCCAACCGTTGAGGATAGGGCGGAGGAGGTCTAGGTAAGGGTGCCTTGGCTTTTGGCACCACCGGTTCGGGTATATCAATGACGTGTTCCCTAGACAGGTTCATGACCTCTTGAGTCTTCTCCTCACCTTCATCAATTTCAATTCTCACATCATCATTTGCACTTGGTTCAACAACATCCTCAACTACCAACAGGATCTCATCATTTAACTCATCTTCATCCACCGTCACTTGGTTTCCTCTTGAGGCATGCACATCACCGCCTCTTCCACTTCGTGTTGTCACTGCCATCACATGATTATTGTGCCCACCCTTGGGGTTTACTACCATATCACTTGGTAGAGCACCCTTTGGGCGAGTATTTAAAGATTGAGAGATTTGGCCTAATTGCACTTCCAAGTTCCGGATAGATGTGTTATGCGAAGCTAATTGGGCCTCGAAATCTTGACTCTTTTTCATCATTTGCTCGAACATGCTCTCTATTCGACCCATGTCATTTCCCGACGAACTCGACCCTTGAGATTGAAACGGATGCGGGTTATTGGGTTGTTGATACATGGGGGGCCTTTGAAAGCCTTGCCCCCTATTACCTTGTCCACTATTGTTGTTGTTCCAATTGTTGTTCCCGTTCCAATTACCTTGATTCCCCGAATTATTGTTCCCCCAATTGCCTCATTGATTGTTGTTGTAATTCCAATTGCCACCTTGTTGATTGCCCCAATTACCTTGGGGTCTCCATTGTTGATTCCCTTGATTACCTCTATTCCCTTGGTAGTTGTTAACATATTGGACTTCCTCACTCTAGTCATCAAAACCTTTGTTCGAATATCCACCACCATCATTGTTGTTGTCATATTGTTCACAATTACTCTGAGGTTGTTGTCCTCTTTGCCTCCTTTTCAACATAGCAACACCTTCCATTGCGTTGACTTGGCGCGGGTTTTGGACTTGTTGCAATTGCGCCTTTGCCAATTGATTCAAAGTTATTGTAAGCTCGGCTATAGCTTGGCCATGATCGTGCAATTCCTTGTGCAAATGGATGACCGTGGGGTCACCTTGGGGCAAGTTTGCTCGACTTTGCCATGCCGAAGAGGTGTCGACCATTTCATCAAGTACATCACATGCCTCTTGGTAAGAATGTTTCATAAAATTCCCTCCGGCCAATTGGTTCACAATGCATTGATTTGTGGTGTTGATGCCCCGATAAAAGGTTTGTTAAATCATAGCCTCGGTCATGTCGTTATTAGGGCACTCTTTTACCATTGTTCTATATCTTTCCCATATCTCATGCAAATGTTCCGTTGGCTCTTGCTTGAAAGCTAGAATTTCATCCCGGAGAGCTGCCATATGACTTGGAGAGAAGAACTTGGCAATAAATTTGTCCGCCAATTCATCCCATGTTGTAATAGAATGATTGGGGAGCCTTTCTAACCAATCCAATGCTTTACCCCGAAGAGAAAACGGGAAAAGCCTCAATCTCAATGCATCCTCGGACACGTTTGTCTGCTTGCTACCCCAACATGTATCCACGAACCCCTTCAAGTGCTTGTAGGCATTTTGATCGGAGGCACCCGTGAAATAACCTCTTTGCTCGAGCAAGGTCAACATAACATTTGTGATTTGAAAGTTCCCCGCCCGGATTCGGGGATGAACAATAGCACTGGCGTATCCTTGATTTGGTAGAACTCTGGGAGCCACTCTCGGCGGTTGCAGAGGAGGGTCTGGAATGTTGATGTTCTCATTTGCATTTATATTGACATTTCGGCCTCTCCGTGGAAGTTGAGGTAAGACCTCATCTTGTTCTAGATCTTCTACCTCCTCCCTCACTATCACATTGCCGAGAGGGTCATTTGCATTAAGAGCCATTGTACATGATTGATCGACACACACAAAGTTAGTAAATAAGAAGGAAAGAGAAGCAAAACACAATACTAGCTGCACAAATAGTCAACACCGTAAAGCTCCCCGGCAACGACGCCAAAAAGTGATCGCAGCGGACTTAACCTGAGGAAGAGTGGACGCTAATACTTTTACCCAATAGCGGTATCAGGGTCAATTTTCCACAGGGAACTTCAATTTGGAGTTGCGTGTTTGTATAGTCTAGGACTATGTTTTAGCGCTTAATTGATCTTCTAACATTTTTGGTTTTCTTTTGATTAATAGCTACAATTTATCAACTACAATTGTAAAACTAAGTTATGCTAAAATTATGATTCTAAGTTGTATGCAATATAGAGAAAGGCACTAGGGTCGTGGCATGTACCTAGGTGGTCAACTAACGGGTAGAGATTCCTAATGCAAGAATGATGACTATGGGACTTATGCTATAACCGTTGCACTTTTGCACTCACTCTCACACCTCTCGGTAGAGAGAGTGATTTTGCCCAATTGACTCTCTCGAGACCAATTGGGTAGGCCAATTTGCCCAAGCAACTTATGGTTCAAGTTGGGTAATTACTCTCTCGAGGTTTAACCCGTTAATTGGGACTACCATTCTCATGGGTCCATCCCAATTCCTTGTTAGAATTAATCTTGGGGTCATAGACTCTCTTTCTCAAGAAGAGTCAAGACTCACTAAGCTAGACTTAGTGTTTGCAACCACCAAATCTTAATGAAAACATAAGATTAATTCAAATAACAAATACCCAACATCATTCATGCACTAAACAATCACACCCATTAATTACCCACACTAGGGTTGAGCCACAACCCTAGTTAATGGGTTTAGCTAGCCATAATAGGAACAAAAATTGAAGAAATAATAGATGAAATTGACATAACAATTAACTACAATGTTAATCTACTCAAATCCACATTAATACTAGAAGAAATTTCCCAAAATAGGCTAAAATCATGAAATCCCGAGTTCAGCTGCTCTAAGCTCTCAAAACAGATATGGAAAAACTGCTGCTAAAAAGTAAAATGTTCTATTTATACTACACAGGAAAAACCGGACAAAAATACCCCTGAGGTCTGGCGCGGACCGCGCACAAATGATGCGCGGCCGCGTAGGGTTTTGGGCCTTCATATCTTGCTTCTGGCACTGGGGGGCGCGATCGCACAAAAGTGATGCGCGGCCGCGTGAACTTCATCCACGCGGACCGCACTGATTAGGTGCGCAGCCGCGTGGGCTTTTGCCTTGAATGATTGAGTCTCTGATACTCTTAGGCGCGGACCGCATGAAAAGGGGCGCGGACCGCGCATCTTGACTTGAAGATATCATGGCCTCTGAACTTTCCTGTGCGGCCGCGTGGTAGAACAGTGCGGACCGCGCAGGTTGAACTTGAATATGTCCAGCTTCTGAACTCTCCTGCGCGGCCGCGTGACAAAATAGTGTGGACCGCGCAGGTCCTTTTGATCCCCCCTTTCAGTTGTCTTTTGACACTTGGCAGATTTCACTCCTTTTTGAGCCGATCTTTAGTATTTATCATCTTGTCGCTCAAACTTACAATCAAGCGCAACTTGTAAGCATTTTGGGACTAATTTCTGGCAGTTAATGCACAAAGCTTAGGTAAGAATGGGTATAAAACATGTAGAAATCACAGTTATCAGTTAGCTCAGCTACATGCGCCTCGTCTTGCTCCTCAATAACATGATCCTTCACTGGATCTATTGGTGGTACAACGGGAGTAACTCTAAGACGCCCTCATCCTCTGACAGGAGCTGGTGCCGTCCCCCGGCCTCTACTTCGACCCTTAGTAATGGGGGGAGTAGCTTCTCTACCGCCTGGTACATCTGTCGCGCGCGTTCTCACCATCTGTAAGATCAATAGAAAGATACTTAGCACAATATAAACTGCATGATAGGAGATGAGGAAAGAGAAGTTTCCTAATACCCTATAGCCTCTCGAAGATAAGTACGGACATCTCTGCACCATCCGCAAGACTCTACTAGGCATGCTCATAACTCGTGACACATATGTGAACATAAAGCTCTGATACCAAGCTATCCGTCTATCACGATCCAAAACTAATAATTGATCGTGATGGCACCTAACGATGCCGTTAGACAAGCCCAAAGGTGAAACTACAATTTAGTTACCCATTTTTAACATTTTAAGCAAAAGTTTTCCTTTTAAAACAACAAAATAAATAAGATTTCATGCAACCGTAAAATACTCTTTTCTTAACAAAATACCAACATAATAAGTACATCCACTGTAGTGATATAAATGATAAGTACAGTAGTACATAAACGCTAAAAGTCCCCAAAATCCTGCGCAACAAGTGCATGAGCAATCTAGAGAATATACAAAACTAATACAACTACTGTCTGAAGGTGATAGACAGAAATAATAAACAAGGTAGAGGGAGACTCTAGTACTGCAGATTGTAGCAAGGCAAGCAGTTCACCACTAAGTCTCCGTAGATTATTGGTTACGCACGCACGTGACCACTGGTAGTACATAACTCAATACCTGCACATTTAGTGCAGAAGTGTAGCATGAGTTCGGAAAGCAACGGGTACCCCGTAAGTATCTAGTCTAACCTCTAAGAAGTAGTGACGAGGAGTTAATTTATATTATTACTAGAGGTCACCTAATAATATAAATACATAAAGTAGACATGGTGAGAGTACAATAAATAACATCAAAGAAAATAAAGTAACAACAGTAATTCCACACATGAGTCTATATGAAATCTCTAAACATATCATAACCGTTTGTGAAGGCACTAACTCAATGGTTACCAAACCAAATACAATTTCGATTATTAAACATGAAGTTGCCGAGGCGAGTGACCCGATCTCATAGGAATAGTGGTACTCAGTACTGCCGAGGCAGCGACCCGATCCCACTAGAATAGTGTTACCAACCTACTGAGGCGAACAACCCGATCCCATAAGAGTAGTGTTACCATCATGTCGAGGCGAACAGACCGATCCCATAAGATTAGTGTACTTCATTGCCAAGGCGAATGACTCGATCCCATAAGAGTAGAGAAATTTACCTAGCTCGCGGAAATACATGTGAGACGAGAAGACACGGATCCATCATTTATCAAATATATCCCAACTATTCTAAAGTAAGAGACTATGTCAATCCTCAATCGCAGTCCTAATCAAGATAATTAATACATAGGGTAGGCATAAAATAGCACAATCAAAGGCATGATGTGAATCTAGGTCTGCCTGAACATATCATGAATATTGCTACATATGGATTCTCGTCACCTCGTGCGTACGTATCTCCCCACAACAAGTAGCACAAAGTAATTAATAAACCAAAGGGGATAAGTTCCCTCTTACAAGGTTAGGCAAGAGACTTATCTCGGTTCAAAGTCCTCAATCAGGCTTTTCAACCTCACTAGAACTCCTCCAATGACGCCAAGTACTCTGAAACTAACAGAAAGTCGTATAAACTAATAAATATATGCTCAAAAGTTTACATTTACGATTAGAGTAATTTACCCAACCCAATTTGGAAGATACCTAAATTTTACCCCCGGGCCCACGTGCCTAGATTTTGGAAATATTTGAGAATAAATGTTACCCACGACCTCCCGAACTCAAATATATAATTCATTCCAATTTCCACAACCAAATCCATGATCAAATCTGAATTTTACTTAAACCCTAGGTTCTCCAAAAAAGTCCCAAAGGTTTCATTAATTTACCATGTTTAATCTACCTATAATTCGCATATCAAACTTAAAAATGGGTGGAGTTTACTTGCCTTGTGATGTTGATGAAAATCCCCCACAAAAGTGCTCTCAAAATCACTGAAGACCAAATGAAAGTGTGGAAAAATGGCTAAGTCCTGAAATAAATGCTCACTTCTGCCCAGCTATCATCACACATACGGTCACTCGACCGCATATACTGGCCCCGTAGGTGCGATCAAAAGATCGCATCTGCGAACAGCCCCCGCCTCCAGCATATTCGCTTCTGCGGACAAGGATCCGCTTCTGCGGATTTTCTCTACTTCCGTGCATCTTCATCCCATGGCATGTATCCTCTTCTGCGGAAACAAACTTCACACCTGCGGAAGCTCACCTGCGCTTGAACCTCCGTATCTGTGAAAAACCACGACTTCTTCCCACTTCGCTTCTGCACTCCTCTGCCCGCATCTACGAGCCTGTAAATACGGTAAATCCCTCGTACCGGCAAATCCTTCAAGAAAGAAATAACCCGGATGGAAGTACTAACAGACGAACCTCTCCACTCTAATCTGGCAATTCATGCATAGCCAAGGTAATTGTCTTCGTATAGCAATCAAGAATGGCATGGTACGGGACAACCAATCCATGCCCAGGATAGCCTCAAAATAAACCATATCGAGCAATAGGAGATCCGCTCTGGTCTCATATCCACAGAAATTCACCACACAGGAATGATAGACTCGATCCACAAGAACAGAATCACCCACTGGCGTGGAAACATATACAAGAACACTAGGGACTCACGAGGTATGTCCAGATAAGGAGTAAATAGAGAAAAAACATAGGAGTAAGTAGACCCTAGATCAAATAATACCGAAGCATCCCTATGGTAGATAGAAATAGTAACTGTGATCACTGCACCAGAGGTTATTTTCTCTGGCCTGGCGGGTATATCATAGAATCTAGTCGGAGGCCACCTGCCTGACTTCCACCTCTCGAGCGACCCCTATCCACCTGCCCTTCGCCTTTAGCCGGGCGGGCGAGCGGGCGGTGTGGTCGCTGGTGCAGTAATCATGGGCCAATGGTCTTGCTGCTCGGTCTTGCCCTAAAGTTTGGGACAAAACCTCTTTATGTGGCCAAGATCCCAGCACTTGAAATGACCCCTTGGAGTATTGGGATGTTGACCTGAAGTCTGACCTTGATGGCCTGAATACCCACCGGAAGAGCCCTAAATAGCTGGCGAACGGTAGGTACTCTCTAGAATGACACTGAAGTAGGATCGTGCTGGAGCACTACGAGCAGACAGTGGTGATGACTGCATGGGCCTTCTAGACTAACCCCTCATGAATAGATCTCTGCCCCCAGGTGGGGCGCCACTGAATCTTCCGAATTGTTGGGGCCGCTTGTCCCTCGGTGCAAACTCTTTGCTGCAGTTGCGAATATGCTCGATCCTCCGAGCTATATCCACAACCTGATGAAAGGGAGTCCCCATCTCTACCTCACAGGCCATAAAAACTTGAATCTCAGGGTGTAGACCTGCAATGAATCTCTTCACCCTCTCTGCGTCTGTGGGCAGTATAATAGCTGCATGACGAGACTAGTCGGTAAGTCTTACCTAACAATCGGTCGCAGACATATGACCCTAAAGCTCCTCTCTCTCTGAAGATGGTATGTACTTATCCAAGAACAGATGTGTAAATTGATCCCAAGTCAAGGGAGGTGAACATGCTAGCTTGCTAAGAAGGTATGCCTGCCACCATCTGCGAGCCTTGCCCTCAAGCTAAAATATGGTGAAGTCCACCCTGTTGGACTCTAATATCCCCATGTTTTGTAGGTTATCCTTGCACATGTCAATGAAATATTAGACGTCCTCTGACCGCTCACCCCAAAGTTAGAGGGGAAGTCCATATGTCCAGCCACTTCTATTGATCAACGGTCACTACTGGTATAGGCTCTGGAACAACTGCTGCAACTAGCTCGGCCCTACCCGCTGGCAGTGCACCTTGGGTCTGATAAATGTCAGCAGCCTGGAAGCCTGAGCGGTAGGGGTTTGTGCTCCCCCTCCCGCCTAAGATGTGGCAGGGTCCACTGGAAATAAACCAACCTACGTCATAGAGTCCATGAACCGCAACATACGACCCATGACCTCCTGGATGTGCAGTCAAGAAATCTACTGGGGTTGGCTCAGCTATAGGCGGCTCATCCTGCTCCTCAATAACATGATTCTCCACTGGATCCACTAGCGGTACAATGAGAGAAACTCTAGGACTCCCTCATCCTATGACAGGAGTTGGAGCCCTCCGCCCGCCTCTACCTCGGCCTCTAGCAAGAGGGGGAGCAGGTTCTCTACCGCATGTACATTTTCCACGCGCGTTCTCACCATCTGTGAGATCAATAGAAAGATACTTAGCACAATATCAACTGCACAATATGAGATGAGGAAAGAGAAGTTTCCTAACACCCTATAGCCTCTCGAAGATAAGTACGGACCTCTCCGCATCTATCCGCAAGACTCTACTAAGCCTGCTCATGACTCGTGAGACCTATGTGAACCTAAAGCTCTGATACCAAGCTATCACGACCCAAAACCAATAATCGGTCGCGATGGCACCTAACGCCGCCTTTAGGCAAGCCCACAAGTGCAAGTACAATTTATGTACTCCTTTTTAATATTTTAAATTAAAATTTTCCTTTTAAAAGAACAAAATAAATAAGATTTCATGCAACCATTCATACCTTTTTCTTAACAAAATACCAGCGTAATAAGTACATCCACTATAGTGATAGACCTAATAAGTACAACAGTACATAAATGCTAAAAGTCCCCAAAACTCGGTGCCACAAGTGCATGAGCAATCTAGAGAATATACAGAACTAATACAACTACTGTATGAAGCTGATATACAAAAATAATAAATAAGGTAGAGGGAGACTCCGGTGCTGTAGATCGTAGCAAGGCAAGCAGCTCACTATTAAGTGCCCGTCAATGATCGACTACGTGCTCGCATGACCACTGGTAGTACCTTTCTCGGAACCTGCACATTCAGTGATGAAGTGTAGTGTGAGTATGGAAAACAACGGGGGTCCAATAAGTATCTAGTCTAACCTCGATGAAATACTGACGAGGGGTCGACTTGACACTTACCAGAGGTCAAATAATAATATAAATACATAAAGTAGACATGGTGAGAGTACAACAAGCAGCATCGAAGAAAATAAAAGTAACTATAGTAATTCCACAATGTCTATATCAAAATTCTAAACATATCATAACCGACAGTGAAGGCGCTAACTCAATGGTTACCAAACTAAATCCAGTACCAATTATTAAGCACGAAACTGCCGAGGCGAATGTCCTGTTCCTAGAGGAATAGTGGTACTCAGTACTGCCAAGGAGAACAGCCCGATCCTATAAGAATAATGTTACAAACCTGCTGAGGTGAACGACCTGATCCCATAAGAGTAGTGTTACCATCATGTCGAGGCGAATGACCCGATCTCATAAGAGATGTTTAATTCACTGTCAATCCCATAAGAGTAGAGAAATTTACTTCGCTCGCGGAAACACATGCAAGACGAGAAGACACGGATCCATCATTTATCAAATATTTCCCAACTATGCTAAAGTAAGAGACTATGCCGATGTCTTTAATTAAAATCCTCAATATCAGTCCTAATCAAGATAATTAATACACATAATAGGCATAAAACAACACAATTAAAGGCATGATGTGAATCTAGGTCTACCCGGACATATCATGAATCTAGATCCATACGGACTATCGTCACCTCGTGCGTACTTAGCTCATCAAAACAAGTAGCACACAATAATTAATACATCTAAGGGGATAAGTTCTCTCTTACGAGGTTAGGCAAGAGATTTACTTCGGTTCCAAGTCCCCAATCTGACCCTTCAACCTCACTAGAACTCCTCAAACAATGCCGAGGATTCTGAAACTAACCAAAAGTCATATAAACTAATAAATATATGCTCAAAAGTTCATAATTTAGCTATTAGAGTAATTACCCAACCCAATTTGGAGGATTCCTAAAATTTCCCCCCGAGCCCACGTGCCTGGATTTCGAATTTTTTGAGTATAATGTTACTGACCTCCCGAACTCAAATATATAATTCATTCCAATTTCCACAACCAAATCCATGCTCAAATCTAAATTTTACTTAAGCCCTAGGTTCTCCACAAAATCCCACAAGTTTCACTAATTTCCCATGTTTAATCTACCTATAAATCGCATATTTAAATTAAAAATGGGTGGAGTTTACTTACCTTGTGATGTTTATGAGAATCCACTATAAAAGTGCTCTCAAAATCACCCAACACCAAATGAAATTGTAGAAAAATGGGCTAAGTCTCGAAATAAATGCTCACTTCTGCCCAGTGATCATCGCACCTGCGGTCACTCGACTGCATCTTCAGTCCCGCAAGTGCGGTCAAAAGATCGCATATGTGAACAGCCCCTGCCTCCAGCATTTTTGCTTATGCGGACAAGGATCCTCTTCTGCAAGATGCTTCTGCGGATTTCCCCCTCTTTTGCGCGTCTTCATCCCATGGCCCGTATCCGCTTCTGTGGAGAAAAATTTCTCACCTGCGGAAGCGCACATGCACTTAAACCTCCACATCTGCTGAAAACCACGCCCTCCTCCCCACTTCCTCTAGCCTTATCTGCGAGCCCGCAAGTGCAGTAAATCCCTCGCACATGCGAATCCATCCAGCCTCAAACCCCAACCGCTTCTGGGACCTCTAGGCCACTTCTGCGGTCTCGCACATGGGGCTAAAACCTCGCAGGTGCGATCATACCGGAAGCCTTAAGCTTTAGAATTCTTTGAGTCCAAAACTCGATCTAATTCAAATCTGATTCGCACGCGAGGCCCCCGAGACCCCATCCAACCATTCCAACCATCCTAAAATGTGATGCGAACTTTGTCGAAGCCTCAATTCATGTAAAATAACATCAAAACTATGAGTCGATGGTCAAAACCTTCCATTCAACTTTCAAACATTCAAATTTCACCGAACGCGTCCAAATTACTCTTAAACTACTCGGAATTATACCAAAATTTGTGTACAGGTCATAAATCATCATACAGACCTATCCCAGACTCGGAATCCCAAACAGACCTCGATAACACCAAAGTATACTCCAAACCAAATTTAAAGAGCTAGAAACCTTTAATAAACCAACTTTCCATGTTAAGCGCCGAAATACTGCGAAACCCGATCCGAACACACGCCCAAGTCCAAAATCATAATATGAACCTATTGGAACCTTCAAATCCCGGTTCTGAGGTCATTTACTCAAAATGTTGACTCAAGTCAAACTTGGACACCTTAGGCCACTATTAAGTAACTAAGTGTTCCGATTTCAACTGGAACCTAAATCAACCATCCCCGTAAGTCATAAAATAGTAAAAGCACATACAAGGAGTTTTAATTAGGGTAATGGGGATCTAAAAGGTAAAATGACTGGTCCCACATGAGTCGACCTCCGAATTGCTCAAAACTAGCCAAAAGCAACTCAAAAATATCAAATAATGTCATAGGAATCAAACTCAAACGATAAAAGTCGAATCTTTAATCAAATACTCAAAGTCAAGTAAAAAGTCAACCCGAGACCGCACCTCGAAACCTGACAAAACTCATAAATTCTGACAACCCATTCTAATACAAGTCCAATTATACTATTTTCACCTAAATCCGACTCTAAATAGATGTTCAAAACCCAATTATTCATTTTAGAAAAGTTTTGACAAAACTCCCCAATTTCTCTTTTTAGATTAATTATTCAAATGCCAAAATTTAATATGGAGTCATGTATAATAATCAAATCCAAGTTAAAAGTACTTATCTCCAATCCATATGGTGATAATCCCCTCCAATATCACCCAAATCCAAGCTCTCAAACTCAAAATGTGATAAAATAACCCAATCCTCGGAATATAAAGCTTCTGCCAAGCACTTTCACATATGCGATCCAACACCCGCTTCTACGATAAAAATCCCGCTTCTGTGGATACCACTAAAAAAATCTGACCTCTTGCACCTACGGACATCCTTCCTCTTCTGCGCCATCGTAGGTCCAAGCCAAATTCTGTTTTTGCATTTAGCTCCCCCGCCTGTCTTCTCGCTCTTGCGATCCCGCAGATGCGACCAGAATTCTGCATCTATAGACAACAACCTCCAACATTATTGGCTTCTGCAACCACGAGCCTACAGATGCGGCCAAACCTCTGCAGATGTGGGAATACCAGAACCAAAAATTCTTCAGCAATGCACCATAGTCCACAAAAATATGAAATCGATCAGAAACACACCCGAGGGCCCCGGGACCCAGTCCAACCATGCCAACAAGTCCTAAAACATAACACAGACATACTCGAGGCTTTAAATCACACAAAGTAACATCAAAACCACGAATCAAACCTCAATTCAAGCTTAATGAACTATTTCAAATTTCTAAATTTCTCACTTACGTCGAACATGTCTAAACAACTCGGAATCAACTCAAATTTTGCACATAAGTTCCAAATGATATAACGAACCTATTCCAACTCTCGAAATAATAATCCAAAAAGATAACATCGAACATCTCCCGGTCAAACCTATGAACTCTCCAAACCTTCAAATTACCAACTTTTGTCGAATAGAGCCAAAACCTTCTAGAAATATCCAAATGCAAATCCAAGCATACGCCCAAGTCTAAAATCACCATCCAGACCTAACAGAACCATCAAAACTCCGATCCAAGGTCATATATACAAAAATCAAACTTGGTCTACTCTTCCAACATAAAGCTTCCAAATTGATAGTCATTCTTCTAAATTAATTCTGAAGTACTCAAAAATCAAAATTGACCATAGACACAAGTCATAATACATCATATGAATCTACTCAAGGCCTCAAATCACCGAACTGGATGAAAATACTCAAAATAATCGTCCGGGTCGTTACAAAAGGTCCTTGATTACCAGATCAATGGACGGCTTAAATCCAAGGGTGAACGGGTAGGTGAACACGAACAAGAAGCCTTTCCGGTAGGTGACTACCCGCTTTAAGGAGGAAATCTTGAACCTTACCTTCATAGGCACAATCTCTCAGGACTAGAAAAATGCTTCTCTTGTAAAGCTAGCGGAAAGGTTTTAATTGCCTTTTCTGGAGTAGTGCTCATGTAGCCAACATGGCCAATAAGATGGATCATATTCAAAAGAATCTCCGAAGTTATCGATTCGTTCTGTTCCTTCTTGCCCCCACCTAAAGCTTTGGTAGCTCTGTCCTTCCTAACATGGGATGTCACCTTTACCGTCAGGATGTGGTGGTCGGAACCTCTTCGCTTTTGTTGGCGGAGGCCAATGATCCCTCTCCCACCATCGTGGGGGATTTTCTACCCCTGATTCTTCTAGTAAAAATAGATAATTCTTCCACCATCATATTCTCTATGGCGGCGGTGGACGCAGGGAGAGGAGCAACAATAACAACATCATTGGTGGAGGTTATTCCGTGAACATTAGCTGAAGCATTTGGAAAAGCCATCAAAAGTTGTGATGGGAATTTGAGGAAAAATAAGAAGTAAAGAAGTCAGAGGTTTCTTAAGAAATACAATATAGAGTTTGAAGAATTTTAGAAACGAAGTTCAATTAAAAGGTAGTATGGACAAAGGAAAAAGAGAGTTCTTATAGGTGTGGTCATCATGACCTTGGTAACCGTTGCGGTGTCATAACCCATTAACACCCCCATGTGTTCGAGACTTTAAATGAAACTGGCTAGATGTCTTTTTAGATTCATAAATAATGACGATTGCATCATAAATCCTGCCAAAAATTCTTTTGTGACACGCTAAAGATCATACTCTTCCGCACATTTCTTGAGAATTATCTAAAAAATAGGGGGGAGGGGTATCTGTATTGGTAAAATCTAGCGTTGACACATGGATAGATTGCATGAAGACATGATATTGCTTGGAATATGTTTATCTCGGGAATAAAATGGTACCGAAACTCTATCCCGCTGGAAGTGTCTTTGATTCGGTAACTTCTTCTCGGGGAGACGGGAGCCATGTCCTGGTGGCGCCTCAAAGACGGTTCTGGAGATCCATCAGTAAAGTAATAGCTCGGGATTTGACTTGGTCCTCAACCATCCCCGATATATTAAGGATCCATTCATATCTACGACACCTGATATTCCTCCCATAACCGGCGAGTATCTTGACAGTTATTAACCACTTAGAGCTATGCCCAGAAGTGAGATGAGTATGTGAACGTTAGACTTAGGCTACAAATATTTCCACCGCCTTTTACTTGGGACTCACTTAATTTTCTCTTAACTTATTCATTATTCAAAACTGTTATATTCCGGTTAGGCTAGGCATTCAATCTCTTTGTACTTTACAAGCATTGTGGATTTTAATTTACAAACATTGTGGACCATTATGAAGCTCAATAAGATTATTTTTTCTTTTGCTTATTTATTTTCATTGTCTTATTTATTGCTCATTTAGCTTAACTTTATGATTCATTCAACTAAACTTTAATTCGAATTGGTAGTAACCTCATTAAAAACATATAAATTTAACTAAACTATTTTTGGGTGGAACAATATGCTCAAACTTTCTCTAAATTCCCGTTTGAGCAAAACAGAGCACCTCCGGTGTTGTTAACCGGTAAAGCTCCTGCTCAAAGACCTATCCTTTCCTTCCTCTGAACTTGGCAAATATACCCTCTTTCTCTCTCTAAAAATCCAAGAAAAAATGGCCCATTCGTGCGTGGCCACGACTTCCTCTATCTCTAAATTCAACTTCTCCTCTGACTCCTCTACTATTCGTGAAGCTTACCCTAATACCCTCTCCTTTAAGACCCTTCAGTTCAGGTACTTAGCTGAAGTCGTATATGCTTACTTATATAAATGTGAATAACGACAACACTTTCTCTAATGGTTTTGCTTTATTGATTTTGCCCAGGAATTTAAAGGTGAAGAATCGGGGAAAGAGTACAGTGAAGGCCGTGTACTCTGGAGCCAACTGGGATTCTGGAATTACTTCACCAACTGGGATTTGGTCTATAAGGTTCCCCCTATTTTCCTTTTATTCGTATAGTTTGTTGGAAATAATTTGGTTAATTTCCACCACTAATTTTCGGTTATTCTTATAATGGTTTGTTTTATTGATGGGCAAGGTAAATAAGGGAAGAAAATGGGGAATCTTGGTGTATGACCCTTTTTTGGGTTGAATCAAGATAAGATATACTGAAGAACATAGGCCTGCTTGCCTGCTCTCTGTCTCTCATTTAAGAAGTTATTAAGTACTATGTTAGGATCGGAACCGGATAATGCAGAATTAAGCAAAACATCTTTATAAAAATAAAAATAATAAATTAATAAGGAGACATAGAATTAACGTTGTTCCATTAGTGTGACCAATGTCTACAAGGGAGATGAGCTTGCTCAATGTGACCTATGTCCACAAGTGAAGATGAATTGCTTTACTATACCAATAAGAGTACAAAGGAGAGAACAAAATTAGAGTAAATACTCCAATTAATTCCAAATACTTCGAGAGAATAACCTCCTCGAAAAACTCACAAAGAAATTCACACGTGTTTCCTAAAATAACTTTCTCACGAAATAAGATACTCGTAAAGTGTTTCTTGCTTGGTGTGTTAAAATAAGAAGAATTGCTCTCCTTTTATAGGAGCAAAACTTGGACTCCAAGTTGTGTTAAAAAAGAGAAATGTTCAAAAAATTTCTCCACCACATGAAGCATTCCTAGCTCCAAGCAATATTCTCATCCAAGGATATTCCAATTGGCACATGCCTATTTCCAAGAAATAGGATTACAAGCAATATCATATTGTCTTATCTGTTACGCCAAAAGATATCCACATTAGAAATTTCCGCATTACCCTAGTTTTGGTGATATAATAAATTTGCTCCACACTCTCTGCAGCTATCCTTATTGGCCAAATCATTCTACATAAATGTCAATCAAGTGCAAGCACACTAGAAGAGGCTTCGTGAACATGTCAACAATAATGTCTCTAGTGTTGATCTTCTGAACAATAACTCTTTCTTCAGCAATGGTTTCCCAGATGAAATGATACCTCATATCAATATACTTCGTCCTCTCATAATACATGTGATCTTTTGTCAAGTGAATGATACTTTTATTGTCACATAAAATTATAATGCCACCCTGATGTAAACTGAATTCGGCAAATATGACCCGTTATTCTTTTGTTGCCTTGGTCGCTACCATATATTTTGCTTAGGTTGTAGATAAAGCTACTAGATGATGTATTCTCACTTTCCAATTGATAGCACAACCAATAATGTATAATACGTAGCCTATTAGTGATCTTCTTTTGTCAAGATCACGTGCATACTCTAAGTTTACAAAACCAAGCAGAGTGTTAGTATTTGACCCAAACTCCAAAAATGTATTTGAAGTACCTCAAAAGTATTTGAAAATCCATTTCACAACCATGCATTTTTTTTTTGGACAAGCCATATATTAGCTTACCATACTTACTGCTTGTGAAATGTCTGAACGTGTACAACCATTGCGTACAATGGAATAAGGTATTTGTGCCATATGCCTCTCATCTTCGTCTGATTGCGGTGACTAAGTAGCTGACAACTTCAAATGAGCAGCAAAAGAGGTATTCACTGGCTTAACATCTTTCACACTGAGTCTCTCCAAGACCTTCGCCAAATGATTCTTTTGGATGGCTCTTCAATCTCTTTGGTATTGCCGAAGGAAAAGTCTCTATTAAGAAGATAAACACTAGAGACGACTCTGCTAATATGTTCATGAAGCCTCTTCCTGTTGGCAAGCTGCTTGAACTTGATTGACTTTTATGAAGAATGATCTAGTCTGTAAGAGTTTTTGCGAAGAGGTTGGAGCAAATTTACAATATTAGCCAGAATTAGGCCAAGGTGAAAATTTGTAACGTCAAATGTGGCCATCTTTTGGCTTTTATAGAAGTGACATCGTTGGCCATCCTATTCTTAGCATTAGGCATGTGCCTTATGGAATTTTCTTTGCTGACAATATTGCTGGGAGCCAAAGAATGGTTCATGTGGTGGAGAAATTATTTGGACATTTCTTTCCTTTTGTTTTTATACAACTTGGAACCCGAGTTTAATTTTACTCTTATAAAAGGAGATCAATTCTTCTTATTTTGACATACCAATTAAGAGAGCAAGAAATACTTTAAGAGTGTCTTTTTATGTGATAAAGAGTATTCTGGGAGAGAGTTGTTTTAGGGAAACACTTGCGGGATTTCTTTGTGAGTGTTTTTTTGAGGTTATTCTCTTGGAGTATTTGGGATTAGCAGAGGCGGATTTGGGATTTTTAGTACATGGGCGCACTACTTAAAAAAGGAGGAAATAATGTATTAAGCGGGAATTGATCCCTATTCCTCTTGGTAAATACTCAATCTTCAACCAAATGCATCATTCAACCTTGTTGAAGCATGTGTGCCAACAGTTAATATTATACCAATTTTAGAAAATATGTACATAAACTATCTATTTTTTCGGAAAGACCATGGGTTCATGTGCCTCATAATTTCCCCTCTAAATTCACCTCCGGGGATTAGTTACAATGTTTACTCTACTTTTATACTCTTGTTGGTATAGTAAATTTGCTTCTTTCCGCTTGTGGACGTAGGTCACATTGACTGAACCACATTAAATTTTTGGTCTCCTTATTATCTTTATTGTTGTCATTTTTATAATGCTGTATTTCTTGATTCCGCACAATCCCCGTTCTCGATCCTAACATACTAGTATTTGACTATTCATTTGTTTTTCATGAAGAACCTAAACTAGCAAAATTTTTAATAAAAGAAAATGATTCTCTTAAGCCAATTTCTGACTGAAATTTTAAGAGAGGATGTGTTATATTGTCTTTCGAATATCTTTAACAATTTCAGATAAAAATCTGACATGGATATGCTTAAAGTCTTAGCAGGTTTTTCTGATTCAGGAATCATAGATTTTTTCTTTTAACATCTGGTTGTACATACCCATTTATGTCTAGGAAAATGAAGAGCCTATATTCCATAGATGGCGAGGGAAAAAAATCAGTCCTGTTGACTTTTGAATCTGATAATTGTTAAGAATCTGATATTAATGACTTAATTGTGCTATAGTTCTCAAGTGTATCATAGAAATAAGTTATTTCTTTAACATTTGCAGAGATGACTTGCAAGTTCCATCATCGCCCTATTTTCCTGCTTATGCCCAAGGTCAAGGACCACCTCCAATGGTGCAAGAGCGGTTTATGAGTGTGATCAGCCAGCTCTTCCAATATGTATGGATTCTTTTTTCTTATTATTTCTTCAGTTTTGACTGCAAAGTATGATGTACTTGCTAAATTTTATTCCTCTATAAGAAAATTGTACTTGCTAAAATTTAGTTCGTTGCGTTGTTGAATCTTAGAGGATCATACGATGTGGTGGGGCAGTTGATGACGATATGGCAAATATTATAGTTGCTCAGCTTCTCTATCTTGACGCTGTTGATCCAACAAAGGTATATTTTGGATCGTATCTTTATATCCCCCTCCTCTTACATTGGATAGTCTTAGTTTAAGTATCGGATGTTGTGGAATATATCTGAATGAGATTCTGCTCGAAGCATTCCTTCTTTATGGATATTAATGCTCTCTGTCAGTTTAATCCTTTTGTGATTTCGTTGACCACATATGTTCTGTCTACTGCTTCATTGCTTGGACAAATTCTGGAGTCCTTGTAGCTTCCGACCTGGAATACTCGGAATGACATGCCACATATAGTATGGATCTAGCCTACTAAAGCCCTAGTTGTATATGTAGCCAATGAATGAACAAATTTAAGGGGATGATGTGGAATTTCCACTTTCTCCTCTTTCTCTTGGTCTGCATCTTTTGTATACTTGAAGCTCTTTCATTATGCCTTACAAGGATTTACCCTTGATCAGCTCCGTCTCAAATGGGATAAAAAGCTTGCCTTGTAATAATAAGGAACAAAAGAGTAAAGCGACCTTCTATTACAATTAGCATGCTGAGATTCTCTGACTTTTACCGTGCAGCTTTGCATCGTTACAACAAGTAATTGTGTAACTTGTCTGTAGGAGCATCCTTAGTAAGATTTTATTTTTGCACTGTTTTTATTACTAAACGTCTGCATAATATCCTTTTGTTTTCCTTTTATTATTGCTTCTATATTTCCCCTAAACCAACTTTTGACCTCCCTAATCTACTAAACAGGATATTGTCATGTATGTCAACTCTCCAGGAGGGTCAGTTACAGCAGGTACTTTCAAGTGTTCCAATCAAACTCGTTTGTTATTATCTACTTCTGTAACTGTTCTAACTTCTAGCTTATGTCGCATTCAGTTGGACTATGGCACCATTTTAACGTGCTGTTTTATTTCATGATTCACCAAGTTTCATCCATATTTTATTATATCAGGAATGGCCATTTTTGATACCATGCGGCATATTCGGCCTGATGTCTCCACCATTTGTGTTGGACTCGCTGCGAGGTGCTGAGTTGATTTGCTTTACTTTTGTAACATCTTTTTTTAGAATATGATTGTTTCCTTCCCTATTGCTTACGATGCTTAACATAAACAAATTCTCCCTTATTATCCTTTAGTTTTTGGTATTGCACCTGAATTTAGTATCCTTGACCAATGCCAGAATCTTGTGGTAAAATTGGAATCAACTCTCAAACCCAATGTTACACTCCCTTTATGTATTACCTCTCACCCTTCTTTGCTGCTGCTAGTCAAAGTTAAAGAGTACCAATGGACATAGTACCGCTGTTTCAATGGTTAAATATGATCATGGTATTTTGTCAAATTTAGCTCTATTACTTAAATATGATATATAAACTTATACATAATAATTTAATCATAATTCATCACATAATATAAAGTCTCACATGCAATCAACTAACTTAACAGGTGATATGTAATGACTAAGGGTGTGTTGGTAATGAAGGAAAACATTTTCCAGAAAATATTTTCTAATTTTTCCATGTTTGGTTGACTTTAACGTTTTGAAAAATATTTTCCTTATGAACTCATTTTCCTCCATTTGGAGGAAAATGACTTCCCTATCTAGAGGAGAGAAAATGTTTTTCAAAACTCTCTTTCAATCTTCCTCAACTCTCATCACCCCTCCCTTGCTCGCCTCGGACCTCAAGACTCGTAACCTAAACCTAAAGGTCAAGGGGTTGGGGTCCGGGTCGGGGTTAATGCTGGGGATCAAGGTTCTGGGTCGAGTTTCAATTCGGGATTGGGGTTGGGAACGAGATTGGAGGTTGGGGTTAGGGTCAGCTTTAGAGTCGAATCCGAGGTTAGAGTCAGGATCGGGATTGAGGGTCGGGGTCGAGTGTCGAATTAAAGATTTAGGGTTGCGGTTGGGATGAGGGGCAGGGATTGGGGTCGGGATCAGTGGTCAAAGTCGGGATCAAGGTTCGAGGTTAGGGTCTGTCGGGATCAGTGTTGGGGATTGATATCAGTGTCGGGGGTCGATGTTTGGGGTAAGAAAGCAAGGTCGTCGTACCCCCCATCCTGATCCCAAACCCCGACTTTAAACTTGAACCCAGACCCCAAATCCTGACCTTGAACCCCAACCCTGACCCCCCCATCAACAATCCCGACCTCGACCCCGACTTCCATTACTGATTCTGACCTCGAACCCTGACCCGGAACCCCGAACCACGAACCTTGTACCCGACCCTCATTATCAATTTCGAACCTCGTCCCTAAACCCCGAACCTCATCGCCGATCCTTACCCCGACCTGACCTAGACCCTTACTCTCGACCTTGACCCTGGACCTAGATCCCCACCGCTCCACTCCCCCCACTTCACCCACTTAGTCTCCCATAATGTTTGCCTAGATTATATATTTTCCAACAATATTTTCTGCTAACTTATCAAACACCAGAAAATAAGTAAGAAAACCACTTATTTTCCATGGAGAACATTTTCCTACATACCAAACACACCCTAAGTTTAAAGTAGTTTAGGTTGAAGGCAAAATTTGAAGTACCAAATCTAGACTCTTATTCGATACTTCCTTTGTTTCAATTTATGTGAACTTATTTCCTTTTTAGTCCGTGCCAAAAAGAATGACCCCTTTTCATATTTGAAAATAATTTACCTTTATGCAATGATTTATAGTCATACAAAACATATGTGCCTCATTTTAAACCACAAGTTCAAAAGTCTTCTCATTTTTCTTAAACTCCGTGCCCGGTCAAATAAGTTCACATAAATTGAAACGGAGGGCGTAAATCATAGAGATATTTAGGCTTACAGGTGAAAAGAAAATTTTAAAAATAAATTAAGTAAAGTAACAAAAATCAACGGTTATTTCACCAAAGCCAAGAAAAATTCTCAAATGGTTGAGAATATAAAACTTAAAAGCTGTAAAAAGATTGTTTTCTCAAATGTAAGAGTTCTCTCAAATGGATCTTCCCATAGCCCAGACATGTCAGCGGTGAGGTGAAATTTCAGCAATTTGTTTCAACCGCAACCTGCCCCACCCAGTTTTCGATTTTAAAAATATTTGTTTGAACACACGTCGTCCCGTTGCCATCCCTATTTAAACACTAACTAGCATAAAAAGTGGAAGCACAGATGGGTAAATTGGTGCAATTTGCTGGTTGTTTTGGACGTATTCTGATGGGAGAGGATGAAGGGCTGGGTAAAAAAGAAGTGGGGCGAATGGCAATGGCTAGAACTGAATATTAGGCTATTTACTCATCATATATGCCAGCTTCTCCTTCCTCTGATGCCAGCAATCAGAGAGTAGAAGTTCAAATAGCTGCATCTGTGCTTAAAATTTTTCTTTCTGACCATAAATGACGTTAAAAGTAAGTACTAATACCTTGGGACAATGTGAACTTTGGGACGCTAGTCAAGAAATGTGATAGGAAGAATTCAAGAGTTGGGCTTGGGTATCAGGGAGCACATGTAGTGCTTGATAATGTTCATTTTTCATTGAGTCCACTCACCACTGCATCTTATTTGTAAACAAGGATGGCCTTATGGAAGTTGCATGACACTAAGTTTATATTACAAGTTTGTAGCAAATGCACTTGGAATCAGTTAGATTGATTGAGTATTTAAAGTTGAGACTTTAAATTAGTTTCTACTTTCTACGAATAACTGCTAGTTGAAATTTTCCATGTTGCAGAAATGTTGCTGTTAATACCATCACAATTGTCTTAATTAGTTTTAGAGCTTAAAAAAAGTTGTCTTAATTAGTTTATCAACTTTGCAGTATGGGGGCTTTTCTTCTTAGCGCTGGCACCAAAGGTAAATTGAATTTCTCATTCATGGATAAAGAGTCTTTTTTCATGCTGAGTATCACTGTGTTCTGAACTCGTGACATTATTTTCTCATGAAGGTAAGAGATATAGCCTGCCAAACTCGAGGATAATGATTCACCAACCTCTTGGTGGTGCACAAGGTGGGCAAACTGATATAGACATTCAGGTAAACATACTCTCTCATTCAACACTATCCTGTTTCAGAATGTTGCCTCTAGAACACAACGTTTCTGAGACATATTTGGTTATAAGGTCTTGGGTCTGACTTCTCTCCGTCCTCTAAATGGAAAAAAAAAATTCCCCTCTGTTTCTCTCTCTTTTTCATACTTCCTCTTTTCCAAATAACATGCAATATCAGTTTCCTAATTTGGAACTTCACGACATCTTCAGAAAAAATTGTGGAGTGCACTTATGTGACTGACGAGTTCGAATCTCCAGAGAGTTAATTTTATCTACAATTTTAGTCATCTAATATCTAACGAAGTTCAGTGATTCCTCAACACCCATGTCGACACAACGAAGGTACTTAAATGAGTACGCAAAATTACTGATTGGCCATTGGGAAACCAATAAGCAGTAAGAGAGGGGGGGGGGTGTGGAAAACTCAAGACTATGGAAAAAATAGATACTTGGGCTAGTTATAATGCTATATATGTGAAGCTATTACATTACAATATTGTTTTCAGGATCAAAATCAATAGCTTTTTCTAATGCTCTGTTAACCATGTTGAGCAAATTCATGGACAATATGCTATTACTGTATTGTTAGCTATACAATGGTGAAGCTATGACATAAAGAAGCTATGGATAGTATTAACTCAGTAGGCAAAGCTCAAGCTTTTAGTGCTTAAGCTATGGTCCGCACCAACTTTCACGATTCATGTGTTTCCATTCGTGAATCCCAAATTCTTCCCCTAAAGTATTTGTTTGCTTGAGTATTGAACTTTTATTCTGGATTATTAGGAGGGCGTTAATTCCATTATTGTGTCTTATAACTTGCCTTTTAGACTTGAAAATGGTCGTTCTCAAAATTTTATTGCAAAAGATCCTTTTAACAATGTAATCTGTACCATATACTAACAAAAGGTAAATTCATGTATAACAATTGACGATAGAAAATGGACGGAAGTTTTGAGTATTTAATTCATTTTGAAAATGTTCGAACAGCTGATAACATGGACAACTTTTGGTGCTGAAATGATTCCATAAAGTTTATGAACCCAAGCTTTGTGGATTTTGCCATTCAATCCCATTGGAAGCTTAAGTTTCCAGCTTGTGGGTGCAAGTTGATCAAGGCTCATCTCATTTTGTTCTCGCACTCTGGTGCAATAAACTTGTTTCAGCTTCTCATCAATGAGCAAGCAACTTGAGATATTCTAATGTCAAATCCTATATTTTGATGGTACATGGATCACACATGCAAATAAATGCCTTGTTTAGCTTAGCATATGATGGAACACTTGCACCTAAACTAATGCTTGTACTGATTTCCAGGCTAATGAGATGTTGCATCACAAAGCAAATCTGAATGGGTACCTTGCCTACCATACTGGTCAAAGCCTTGAGAAGATCAACCAAGATACCGATCGTGATTTTTTCATGAGTGCAAAGGAAGCTAAAGACTATGGGCTCATTGATGGAGTCATCTTGAACCCCATGAAAGCCCTTCAACCAATTGCAGCAGCTGCTGAACAATAGTACGTAGTTGAATTTTATATCAAGATGTCGAATTTCTTCTTTCTGCTCCTTGCACGTAGGCGATTTTACAAGTAGACATGGTTAGAGAGATCACCATTGATTAGTAAGTTCTACATTGAGCCTTTATTGCAGTTGTGAAAAGCTATTGTATACGAATTTTCACTAGTTTATTCAAGCAAGATTTTTGGGAAATGTGAAACGTTTCAGAACTCCTGTTCATGTCTTTTTTTCTATATTTTCCCTTTGTTGTTTCTACGTCTGTGATCTGTTTTCACAGCTCTTCCTAACATTGGTCACGATCTGTCTGCGTGGTGTCTGTATAATAGACATTCTCTCACGTGCTTTGTTGCTTGAAGATTACAAGAGTAGCTTGTTTTAACTCGACCACGGACATTTTAAAGGGGGAAAAAAAAACAAGGGCGTGAGAGCGTCAAAGTAACTACTAGAAGTAATATTAAATAAGTTGTACATTTTAAACGATGCGGTACAAATTTATTTATTATTATTTATTGTTTTTTGTGTGGAAGTAATGGACAAAGGCTATTTACCTAGACGAGGCAAGTAACTAAGGTAAAAATTGCACGATTTGGTCGCCCCTATTTAACATATACCTTTTTTTTAAAAAAGTTTTAACTTGTACTCATTTTTTAAACAACTTCAGCCCCCTTTCTCCTCCTTAAAGTTTTATCTTTTCTTTTTCCAGAAGTAAGGTTCATCCCTATGTGCTTCTTATTTCTCCGGTGAATCCTATAAATTTTCAATCATTTTTTCCTTTTCGTCGACACCCTCAGCTATAAAGGTTCTATCTTGGTTTTGCAACTTGAATCTTATGCACCTTGTGGTTGAAAATGAATTGAGTGGGAAGAGAATAGGAATATCTACTGTTAGCACTAACAAAAATGAACTCTTGTTGTGCAGAATCTATTGGAATGAGGACTGGAGATGATTCTGAGCCACTGGTGTGAAACGATTCTATGTTGTTGGACTGCTTGAGATAAGTATATAAAGAAGAGAAGTTTCAAAGCTGTCTGTCGTACTTCAGCAAATAGCAGCAAATAAAATTAAAGCCACAACTTTAAGTTACTTCGTGTGGGTAGCTACAAAACAAAAACTTCAGCTCTAAAGCTGAAGATCGCCAGTTACAAAACAAAAACTCGCAAGTTACAAAAACAAAAACTTCGCCAATTACAAAACAAAAACTTCAGCTCTAGAGCTGAAGTTCACCAGTTACAAAAACAAAAACATCAGTAATTTCAAACAAAAACTTCAGCAAATAGAGAACAAAACTTCAGCTACTATGCTTAAGTTCAGCAATTACAAACAAAAACTTCAGCACACTTGGCGTCTATTAGAATGCTGAAGTTTTGCGTGATTGCTTTTGCTACTTCAGCCCTGTATGCTGAAGTTATGCGAAAAAGTAGGTACGTTTGCAATTTTTTTTGCAAAGCGGGCACAAATTAAAACGTGACCCAAAAAGCGGGTATAGATACAAATGCCCCAGTAACAAGTGGGCGTGGTGCACTAGCCAATTCTTGGGCTGCTATTTAAGTTTGAGATTTTTTCGTTCCTATACAATATTTGAAACTTAATTATTAAAATTGTTCTAATTTTGTATATTACTCGCCCTAAATAAGGATTACTTACAAATTATATACATTCCCTTTTACTTTTTTTCTCTCCTCTTTCCCCTCTTCTCTAGATCGAACTTATATTTAATTATGGAAACAGTCTAGTTGGATGAGAAGATTTGTCATTTGGCCCCGGCTCCCAACGGTCCCTGTTATTGCCATGAAAGTACTATCCATTAGGCAACGGTTCAGTTGAAGTTGGAAGACACTGTTTTACGTAACAGCTGGTTAAGTTTTCATCCAAAATATTTAGCAATCAAATTAAGTAGCAGCTTTCATCACAAAAATTCAAGGATTACGACACAGCAACTGGGTTAGCAACAATTAACTTGAAAGAAGATAGGAATTTTCATCCCAAAATTTTAAACGGAAAAATTGATTCAATCATTAAAGTCGATTCTTCAATTGTCTCAGCATTCAAAGTAATTTTATTGGTAAAGTCGAGAAAGGAAACTAAAATTTGCAAAGTTTCAATTAAAAAATTTCAGAATATTCAACTTCAACTTTGAAATCTGAAATTTGTTAGTTGTTTTTGAGTGGATGTGGCTGGAATTTATCAAAAATACTTGGATAAAGTTATATATAAAAGTTGAGAAAAATTGAAAGTGATTTGGACTGGTTTGAATCAAAATTCGTAACTGAAATTGGTTGAAAAATCTCTTTACGATACATGTATCTCAATTGATATCCATGTATATCCCATACACGAATATGCACATATTATATATTATACAACTTATTTACAATTTATCTACAACTTTCATACATTATTTTTACCCAGTTAAATACAACTACAATATCATACAACTTAAATATAATTTTTATACAAATTTTATACAATATGTATTTTGTATATGATTTGTATATATTTTGTCTGTGGTGTGTGCTTCTTCCTCTCTAAAATTCCAATCAAAACATAATCACTTAATACAATTTTGATACATATCAATAACCTTATGTAAAAAGATAGTATTGATTACTTAAATATAAATTTTATACAACGATTCATACATTATACAACTATTTTTTAACTTTCATACAACATTCAAATAAAAAAAAATATAACTATAACAGAATATAATTTACATACAATTATAATACATCTTTACTACAATTTCGTAAGTATATTGTATGTCATGTATTGTTGTTCTAATTCAACCAAAATCAAGTCTAATCTTTCCCAAGACGCCCTCAAAATTGAAATATAAACTCCAAACAATATTTCTAATTGTTTGCAACAACACCCATTCCAAACAAATAATGGTTTTTGAAAACCTAAATTCGATTTCAAAGCTTTTTAATGTCTGTCAATGGTGAAGAGTCAATTTCAATTTGAACACCAATTGTGCAATATGAAATAAAATTGCTAAGTTAAAACGATTGAAATCCATTGATGAATTCCACTAAAACTCTAAACAACAAGAAAACATAAAAAAAACAGAGAACATCAAATAAAGAAAAATTGGGGAAAAAAATAGAGAAGGAGAGTAGAGAGAGAGAGAGAGAAGGGATAAGGAAATAATTGATATTCCTTATTCAATTCTTAATATAAAGGGATACTCATTTAAAACTTATTTGTATATAATAAGTAAATTGTATATGACCATGTAATTAAATTGAAACTTGAGTAGGGAGGGTAATAAAATTTTAAATAGTGTATAGGAAGGTAAAAATCCCTTTACGTTTTAGTTAGGGGTTGTGAATTATTTAAAGCTTAGCTAGTTACATAGAAAAAGAACAACTCGCTTCTCTTCTTCTCTTTCTCGCTCTTCTCTTTTGCTATATTTTCTTCTCAACATCACTTAAACCTTTTTCCACTATAAATAACAATTCATGCCAAAGAACTTAGGGAATCTTACGGAAATATTCAAAATAAGTCTAAACTTATCAATCTCTAGCCATTAATCACATACTTACCAAAATTAGCCAAGCGCATACAAAAATTTAAAACTTGGATAAATAAAGATTTTTTTTCTCTCCAAGAATCACACGCAAAGATCTCCTTCCATATTTTAAGCGTGATCAACAACTCTAGATGCAAGATGGAAAGGAAATTTCATGATGAGATAGGAAATATGAAACACACAAAAAAAAATATACAAGATTATAAAAACTTAAGCAAAAAGGATTTTTTTCAATGGGTATAGTCGAAATTTATTAAAAACATATAGATGAGTCAAAGGACGATTAGAAGTGATTTGGACTAGTTTTGAATCGAAATTCATAGTTGAAATCGAGTTAAAAAATTTCTCTATGCCATATGAATCAAATACGTATCCCACATACATGTATATATTGATATACAGGAGATACACGAGAGATATATTTTTGATACATAAGTGATACATAAAAGATACATGGAGATACACATAACATCTTCTTCCATGTTCATCTTGTGTACTTCGCATTTTGCTCAAATTTTAATTAAAACCACCTAAAATCTCCACTAAATCGTCAAAAAATTAAGATTCACACTCCTCAAGATGTACCCAATCTATTGCAAAAATATTCACCCTAAATTAGTTAATTTCGAAAACCAAATTTTTTTAATTCAAGTTTAAATATTGAATTTCGAAGAATCACACGCAAAGATCTCCTTCCATATTTTAAGCGTGATCAACAACACTAGATGCAAGACGAGAAGGAAATTTCATGGATGAGATAGCAAAGAGAAAACACAAAGAAAAAAAAATATACAAGATTCTAAAAAATTTAGCAAAGAGATACATTTTTCAATGGGTATAGTTGAAATTCATTAAAAACATATACATGACTCAAAGGAAGATTAGAGGTGATAGACTAGTTTTGAGTCGAAATTCATAGTTGAAATCGAGTTTAAAAATTTCTCTACGACATATGAATCAAATATGTATCTCACATACAGGTATACATGGATATACATGAGATACACAAGAAATATATTTTTGATATACAAGTGATACGCAAAAGATACATAGAGATACATGTGAGATACACATATCATCTTCTTCCATATTCATCCTGTGTACTTCGAATTTCGCTCAAATTTCAATTCAAACCACCTAAAATCTCCACCAAATCGTCCAAAAATTGAGATTCACACTCTTAAAGGTGTACCCAATCTATTCCAATAATATCCATTCAAAATAAATTTCAATTTTGAAAACCCAAAATTTTGAATTCAAGCTTAAACAATGAATTTCGAAGAATCACACGCAAAGATATCCTTCCATATTTTAAGAGTGATCAGCAACACTATAGGTAAAACGGAAAGGAAATTTCATGGACGAGACAACAAAGATGAAACACAAAGAATAAAAAATATACAAGATTCTAAAAACCTAGACCTTTCTCAATGGGTGTAGTTTAAATTCACTAAAAATATATAGATGGTTCTTGACCTTCCAGTCACAATGGAAACTTGGAATATTGGCTTTAATTATCCAGTAGAACAAACATATATAAGCTTGAAATTTGAACTACACAATTTGAACTTCAGACCATACAACAACAACAATAACAACAACTATCCAGTAAAATCCCATAAAGTGAGGTCTGGAGAGGGTAATGTGTACACAGATCTTATCCCTACCCCGATAGGGCAGAGAGGCTGTTTCTGATAGACCCTCGGCTCAGAAAGACGAAAATAAAAAATAAGAAAAGACAATTAATTAGTAACTCCAGTAGAAACCGTAATAGTAACAAAAGCATAACAACCAAAAGATGAATAATATGCAATAACAGTAACCAGTATCTACAGCCTGAGACTAAGATAAACAGCAAGGATAGTGTCTTGAAATTTTGAATTGAAAAGTTGAACTTCAGGACAATGTATCCCTGAAGTTTAAATTGAAAAAGTTGAACTTAAAGATATAATGTTCTGATATTTTAAACTGAAAAGCTGAACCTGAGGATACTCATAGTGTCCTAGGATTTGAAGAAGAAGTAACATCCATTTACTTTTTTTTTAATTATGACTAAATATTAAATAATTTGCAAGTGCTGAGTGAAATTTAAATAGCAGTTCAAAAAGTGGCTATCGGGTGACATTTCCACGTAACGAGTGCACGATGGACTTGGACTTGAACGTTTTTCAACCCAATCTAGGCCTTTCGGCAAAATACAGAATTCTATATTGGAATTTTTACCTCCTATAGCAAAGGTTAACACCTTATTTATTTTAAATAAATATCATTTTAAAAAATTATATTCTATAGATATCTTTTAAGATTTATAGCAAAATATTTAATTTTGGTTACCTCCTAGCCCTAAGCCACTAAATACGCTATTCAGTTACACTATTTTCTTTCTCTCTCTACTTTGATACATCCCATTCTCTTCCTCCATTCCTGAAAACACGATGCTCAATCTCAAAATTCCTCTCACCCACACTATTTTCTTTTCATTCCGATCAATTCTTGCACCGAATATTGAATTTCGATTTAAAAGCAAATCAAATCCCTAACCAAAACTAACTGATTTGGGAAAAGGGAGTTAACCAACGTTTGAACTTGGACAAATTTCACCTTAGCGGGGGCTTTGGATACAGTGGCCGATGGAGCAGCGGCGACGGAATAGCTGTCACGACCCGGATTTTTCGCCCTCGGGAGTCGTGATGATGCCTACTAATGTGAGCAGACAAGCAGACTGCTTGAACCAATTATATTTTTACCCCTTTTATATTCTTTAACAATTATAAAGCAATAATGTGTAGACAATGGAATTTACAATAAGCGGAAGAAATAGCAATAAATCATTTGAATATGTATCTAATACAACTGTTGGAGCATCGACTACCCAGAACTGGTGTCACAGTTTCACAAATGATCTAAGAATACAATATACAAAGTCTGAAAGATAAAAGATACATTGTTTCTGAACTAAGTAAATGAAACATGAGTAAAGGGATAGAGGGAGACACTAGGGCCTGCTGTGACGACCCTGCAGGTCGTCTTAAAAATTAATGCCCCGATCCCCTATTAACTGCTTCCCCCGAGTTTATTTCGGCTATTTTGATTTGTTGGGATGTTCGGTTTTAAGTTTCAAAGAGTTTTGGGACACTTAGTCCCTAAATAAGAGCTTAAGTGTTGAAAAGTTAACCGTAGTTGGAACAGTGTGAATATGGCCTCGAAATGGAAATTTGATGGTCCCGTTAGCTCCGTTGGGTGATTTTAGGGTTAGGAGCGTGTTTGAATTGTGTTTTGGAGGTCCATAGCTAATTTAGGCTTGAAATGCCGAAAGTTGAGTTTTGGAAGTTTCCGGATCGATAGTAAGATATTGATCCGAGGGTCAGAATGGAATTCCAAGAGTTGCAATAGTTCCGTTATGTCATTTGGGATATGTGTGCAAAATTTCAGGTCATTCGAAGGTGGTTTGGTTGGGTTTTTGATCAAAAGCGAAATTCGGGAGATTTTAGAAACTTAGGCTTGAATCCGATGTGTTTTGGTTGATTTGGTATTGTTTGAAATGTTCAAGATTGGTACAAGTTTGAATAAGGTTTTAGGATATGTTGATGCCTTTGGTTGAGGTCCCGGGGCCGTCGGGGTGATTTCGAATGGTTAACGGGAAGTTTGAGGAAATTTTGCAGCTGCTGTATTTTTGCTGCTTCTGGTATTTTTGCATCTGCGGTTTGGGAACCGCAGATGCGGCTAATAGGCCGCATAAGCGAAATGGAGGGAGGCCAGCAGGTTTCGCAGATGCAAGGAATTTTACGTAGAAGTGGAGCCGCATCTGCGAGTTGGAGACCGCAGGTGCAGAAATTGGCCATTTAATGAAGAGTCATAGATGTGACCTTGTCACCGCATAAGCGGGACCGCAGATGCGGTCCCAGGGCCGCACATGCGGGAATCGCTGTGGAGAACATATAAATAGTTGCCTTTGCGAAATTGAGCCATTCTTTCACCATTTTCATTTGGGTTTGAAGCTTTTGAGAGAGATTTTTGAGGAAAACGTAGGGAAAGCACTTGGAGATAACATCCTTGACTTTATAACTCGTTTTTATGTGATTAAAGATCTAATTAGTGGTGGAAAATTTTGAAAAAATAGGTAATTAGGGCTTGAATTTAAGAGACCTTTAAATAAGGATTTGAGGGGCCATTTGGACTCCGATTTCAGTGTTCTTGTTATGTATAGACTCGTGAGAGTATGAGATTTCTGAAAATATAAATTTCACCCGATTTTGAGACGTGGGCCCGAGGAGAATTTTGGTCATTTTACATAATTTCGCATATTAGCTTAGAATTTAATTGTAGAATCAGTTACTTGAAATGTTATTTACATTACGCAATTGAATTGAATAGATTTGGGCCATTTAGAGTTGAGTACTCGTGGCAAAGATGTGGTATCGAGTTGATTTTGAGCTGGTTCGAGGTAAGTGGCTTCTCTAACCTTGTGTGGGAGACCTTCCCCTTAGGATATGATATATTTGATAATTGAAATGCCTCGTACGTGAGGTGGCGAGTGAGTATTTGAGATAATTATTGAAAATCTAAGTTTTCTTCAAGTATTTCAATTGAGTTCCTTTTTCCTATTTTATTCTACTTGCAAATTTAGCCTGTTGTAGTTTAGAAAAGTATGTTTAGTTGACTTAATTGCCTATTTGCTTAAACTAATTTAATTGCATTACATGAAACATGTTAGGCTAGAATTAACTGTTTACTTGGTATGAATTTAGCATTTAATTGAGTATTCTTGTGTTGCTCTTTTGTGTTTTTAATTTGGGACTACGGGACGGCATCCCGGGAGATCCACTGTACGTATTTATGATCTAGACTAAGGTGTGGGATACCAAGAGATCCCTGACACGTATATTGAGGATACCAAGAGATCCTCGGGATACCAAGAGATCTCTAGCATATATTGAGGATACCAAGAGATCCTCGGGATACCAAGAGATCCTTTGTATATATAGAGGATACCAAGAGATCCTCGGGATAACAAGAGATCCCCCGGTTATCATCCATGCTGTGAATGATATTCCCTTGTGGTTTGCCTTTATCTCTGTTTCTGTTATTGTGCTCTTATTATCCTGTGTAGATTCTTGCTGTAGATTCTCAATTGTACTGCTTATCTTATCCTGTCACCTTTATCTTTATTTAATCTCAGTAGGGCTCTGACCTTCTTCATCACTACCCAACCTAGGATAGGCTTGGCACTTACTGAGTACCGTTGTGGTGTACTCATGCCCCTTTTGCGCATGTTTTTTATATGCAGATCCAGGTACCGCTACTCAGGCCTATCATCTTTGAGGAGGCGACTGCTCTAGAGACTTCGAGGTATATCTGCCGCGTCCGCCGACCGAGAAGTCCCTTTCTATTCCTGCTTTTAGTATTAGCCCTTCTGTACTTCTTCTGTACTTATTAGACATTCCGAAGTTAGAGCTATGTAGTGTTGATCTCAGCTTGTGATTTGTGGATTTCCAGGTCTTGGATTTATGTATTGGTATTGAGAGTTAAACACGGTGTAAGCCGAGCGGCACATTTAAACACTGTTACTATTTTATTTCTGTTTTAAATTATTTACTTCCGCAAATGAGGCTTACCTAGTCGTAGAGACTAGGTGTCGTCACGATGGTTCACGGAGGGCAAACCAGGGTCGTGACAAGTTGGTATCGGAGCGCCAGGTTCATAAGAGTCATGAATCACAAGCCGATTTATTAGAGTCTCGCTGATCGGTATAGAGACGTCTGTACTTATCTACGAGAGGCTATGTAACTGTTAGGAAAATTTCCACTTCATTTGATTTCCTTGTCGTGCGATATTTTGACATCACAATTCTAAACTTATGTCTTCCATTCTCTCACAGATGGTGAGGACAGGTGCTACTCGAGATGATCAGGCACCCGCGCCCCCTACTATAGCCGTTAGAGGCCGAGGACGCGCACGTGGTACAACCAAAGCACCTGTGCGAGCTGCCACTGAGGTACCACCCCAGATCCAGTGGGAGTTCAGGCACCTGACATGCCTACTGCTACTACTACTCCAGCTCTTCAGGAGACTCTGGCATGGTTCATGAGCATGTACACCACCTTGGCTCAGGAAAGGTTGCTTCCCCTTGATGCCGCCACATCCTAGGCCGGGGGAGGAGCACACACTCCCGCCGCCCGACTCCTGAGCAGCGAGTGCATGTTGAGCAGGTCCTTGAGATTATTCCTGTACCGCCTGCAGTGCCAGTTTAGCCCAAGGATAAGGCAACAACTTCTGAGGATGATCAGTTGAGGTTTGAGAGGTTCAATAAGTACAAGCCCCATGTATTTAGTGGTCTAGCATCGGAGGATGCTCTAGGATTTCTTGATGAGTGTTACCGCATTCTCCGTACCATGGGTATCTCAGGATCGAGCGGGGTTTCTTTCACTACCTTCTAGCTTCGAGGAGCCGCCTATGAGTGGTGGCGCACCTATGAGTTAGACAATCTAGATGAGACTACTTCACTGACTTGGGATCAGTTTTCAGATCTGTTCCTGAGGGAGTATGTTCCTCAGAGCCTCAGGGACATATGGCGCGCAAAGTTTGAGCATTTTCGCTAGAGTGCTATGACTGTTTCAGAGTATGCTGTCCGTTACACCAGTTTGGCTAGGCATGCACCAACCTTGGTTTCTACTGTCCGCGAGAGAGTTCGTCGGTTTATTGAGGGCCTTATTCCCAGCATCAAATCTGCATGGCTTGTGAGTTAAAGATGGATATTTCGTATCAGCAGGTGGTGAGCATTGCTAGGAGGATTGAGGGTATGCATGCTAAGGAGAGAGAGGAGAGGAAGGCCAAGAGGTCTCGAGAGTCGGGCCATTATTCTGGTGCCTGTACCCCAGCTGCAGGTCGCCATGGTAGGGGTTATATAAGTTGCCCTATTCATTCAACTCTTCCAGCAGCCAGTAGTGCTCCAGTTCCTCCTAGATCTCAGGAGCCTTATTATGCACCTCCAGTTTCTAGCGCGCCTCCTACGCGGGGTGCTTTTAGAGGTCAGTCCAGCAGACCTAGCCCTAGCTAGTCACAACCATCACATCCTCCTAGAGCTTATTTTGAGTGTGGTGACACACGCCACGTGGTGAGAGATTGCCCTAGACTTGGGAGGAGTGCACCTCTACAGACTTCTCAGCCACAGCATGCCCAGTAGAGTTCTCAGGCTATGATTACAGCTCCAGTTGCTACCCCACCTGCTCAACCAGCTAGAGGTAGAGGTCGGGGAGGTAGAGACCTAGAGGGTGAGGCCAGGACAGATACTATGCCTTTCCCGCCCGCACCGAGGCTGTTGCCTCCGATTCTGTCATTACAGGTATTATATTGGTTTGTCACAAAGATGCATTGGTTCTATTCGATCCAGGCTCTACTTACTCTTATGTGTCTTCTTATTTTGCTCCACATTTGGGTGTATCTCAGGATTCTTTGAGTTCCCCTGTTTATGTTTCTACTCATGTGGGAGATTCTCTCATTGTGGACCACGTTTATCGGTTGTGTTTGGTTGCTCTTAGTGGTTTTGAGACCAAAGCCAGTTTATTTTTACTTAGTATAGTTGACTTAGATATTATCTTGGGCATGGATTGGTTGTCGCCCCATTATACTATTCTTGATTGGCACGCCAAAATCGTGACACTGGCTATGCCAGGTGTACCGTGTGTTGAGTGGAGGGGTACTTTAGATCACACTCCCAGTAGAATTATTTCTTTTCTTAAAGCTTAGTGTATGGTTGAGAAGGGGTGTGACGCGTATTTAGCTTATGTGAGAGATGTCAGTATTGATACCCCTTCGGTTGATTCAGTCCCAGTAGTACGGGATTTTCCCGATGTGTTTCCAGTTGATCTTCCAAGCATGCCGCTTGATAGAGATATTGATTTTGGCATTGATCTATTATCGGGCACTCAGCCCATTTCTATTCCTCTATATCGTATGGCCCCTCCTGAGTTGAAAGAGTTGAAGGATCAGTTGTAGGAATTACTTGATAAGGGTCTTATTCGGCCCAGTATATCACCTTGGAGTGCTCCTGTCTTGTTTGTGAAGAAAAAGGATGGTTCCATGCATATGTGCATTGATTATCGCCAGTTGAACAAGGTTATAGTGAAGAACCGTTATCCCTTACCTCGTATTGATGATCTGTTTGACCAGCTTCAGGGCGTACGGGTATTTTCTAAGATTGACTTGCGCTCAGGTTACCATCAGTTGAAGATTCGAGAGCCAGATATCCCGAAGACTGCTTTCAAGACTCGGTATGATCATTGCGAGTTCCTTGTTATGTCATTTGGGCTGACCAATGCCCAAACAACCTTTATGCATTTGATGCACAGTGTGTTCCGGCCGTATCTTGACTCGTTCGTCATTGTCTTTATTGATGATATTCTGGTGTATTCCCGGAGTCAGGAAGATCATGAGCAACACCTGAGAACCGTACTTCAGACTTTGAGAGAGAAGAGGTTATATGCTAAGTTCTCGAAATGTGAGTTTTGGTTGGATTCAATAGCATTCTTAGGCCACGTGGTATTGAGTGAGGGTATTCAGGTGGATCCGAAGAAGATAGAGGCCGTGCAGAGTTGGCCCAGACCATCCTCATCTACCGAGATCCGCAGTTTCCTTGGTTTAGTGGGCTACTACCATCGTTTTATGGAGGGTTTTTCATCGATTGCAGCCCCTATGACCAGGTTAACCCAGAAGGGTGCTCTGTTTTAGTGGACGGAGGAGTGTGAGGCGAGATTTCAGAAGCTCAAGACAACTTTGATCACAACCCCAATTTTGATACTGCCTACAGGTTCGGGGTCTTATACGGTCTATTGTGATGCCTCGAGGGTTGGCCTCAGAGCGGTGTTGATGTAGGATGGTAGGGTGATTGCCTACGCGTCCAGACAGTTGAATATACATGAGAAGAACTACCCTGTTCACGACCTTGAGTTAGCTGCCACTGTTCACGCCCTGAAGATTTGGCGCCATTACTTATACGGTGTGCTTTGTAAGATTTATACTGACCATCAGAGCTTGCAGCACTTGTTCAAGAAAAAGGATCTAAATTTGCGTCAGAGGAGGTGGTTAGAGTTGCTAAAGGACTATGATATCACTATTTTGTATCACCGGGGCAAGGCCAATGTAGTGGCTGATGCCTTGAGTCACCGGGTGGAGAGTTTGGGAGTTTGGCATATTTACCAGCATTGGAGAGGCCTTTGGCGATGGATATTCAGGCCTTAGCTAGCCAGTTTGTGAGATTGGATCTTTCGGAACCCAGTCGGGTTCTAGCTTGCGTGGTTTCTCGGTCTTCCTTATTTGATCATATCAGGGAGTGACAATATGATGACCCTTATTTGCTTGTCCTCAAGGACAAGGTTCAGTACGGTGATGCCAGAGATGTGACTATTGGTGAGGATGGAGTATTAAGGATGCAGGGTCGGTTTGTGTAACCAATGTTGATGGGCTTCAGGAGTTGATTCTAGAGGAGGCCCATAGTTCGCGGTATTCCATCCATCCGGGTGCCGCGGAGATGTATTAGGATTTAAGGTAGCACTATTGGTGGAGGCGGATGAAGAAAGATATAGTTGGATTTGTATCTCGGCTCCTCAACTGTCAACAGGTGAAGTATGAATATCAGAGGCCGGGTGGGTTGCTTCAGCAGATAGAGATTCCGGAGTGAAAGTGGGAGTGGATCACCATGGACTTTGTAGTTGGGCTCCCACGGACTTTGAGAAAGTTCGATGCTATTTGAGTGATTGTGGATTGGCTGACCAAGTCCACTCATTTTATTCTGGTGTGTACTACTTATTCTTCAGAGCGGTTGGCGGAGATTTATATCCGTGAGATTGTTCGTCTGCATGGTATCCCAGTGTTCATCATCTCAGATAGGTGTACTCAGTTTACATCATGGATCTTAAGGGCCGTTCAACATGAGTTGGGTACTCGGTTAGAGTTGAGTACAACATTTCACCCTCAAACGGACGGGCAGTCCGAGTGCACTATTCAAATTCTTGAGGATATGCTCTGTGCGTGTGTGATTGAGTTTGGAGGGTCTTGGGATCAGTTCTTTCCATTGGTGGAAGTGTGCTTACAACAACAGTTATTAGTCCAACATTCAGATGGTACCGTATGAGGCTTTATATGGGAGATGGTGTAGATCCCCGGTGGGTTGGTTTGAGCTGGCTGAGGCTAGACTATTGGGTACAGACTTGGTTCAGGATGTTTTAGAGAAGGTTAAGGTGGTTCAGGATAGACTCCGTACAGCCTAGTCCAGACAAAAGAGTTATACCAACCGGAAGGTTCGTGATGTTTCCTATATGGTTGGAGAGCGGGTTCTGCTTCGAGTTCGCCTATGAAGGGCGTCATGAGATTCGGGAAGAAAGGAAAGTTGAGTCCGAGATTTATTAGCCCTTTTGAGATATTGAGGCGTGTTGGGGAGGTTGCTTATGAGCTTGTCTTACCTCCCAGCTTGGCCAGAGTTCATCCGGTATTTCATGTCTCGATGCTCCGAAGGTATCACGGTAATCTATCGCACGTGTTGGATTTCAATTCAGTCTAGTTGGACAAGGATGTATCCTATGTTGAGGAGCCAGTGGCAATATTGGACAAGCAGATTAGAAAGCCGAGGTCAAAGAACATTGCTTTGGTAAAGGTTCAGTGGCGGGCCCAGCCGGTCGAGGAGGCGACCTGGGAGACCGAGCAGGATATGCGCAGCCGTTACCCGCATCTTTTCACTACTTCAGGTATGTCTTTATGCTCGTTCAAGGACGAATGAATGTTTAAGTGTAGGAGGATGTGACGACCCTGCTGGTCGTCTTAAGAATTAATGCCCCCATCCCCCTATTAACTGCTTCCCCCGAGTTTATTTCGGCTATTTTGATTTTTCGGGATGTTTGGTTTTATGTTTCGAAGAATTTTGGGACACTTAGTCCCTAAATGAGTGCTTAAAAGTTGACCATAGTCGGAATACTGTGAAGACGGCCTCGGAATGGAAATTCGATGGTTCCATTAGGTCCGCTGGGTGATTTTGGGGTTAGGAGCGTGTTCGGGTTGTGTTTTGGAGGTCCGTAGCTAATTTAGGCTTGAAATGCCGAAAGTTGAATTTTGGAAGTTTCCGGATCGATAGTGAGATTTTGATCCGAAAGTCAGAATGGAATTCTGAGAGTTGTACTAGTTCCGTTATGTCATTTGGGTTGTGTGTGCAAAATATCAGGTCATTCGGAGGTGGTTTGGTTGGGTTTTTGATCTAAAGTGGAATTCGGGAGACTTTAGAAACTTAGGTTTGAATCCGATGTGTTTTGGTTGATTTTGTTTTGTTTGAAGTGTTTTAAAGATTGGTACAAGTTTGAATAAGGTTTTAGGATATGTTGATGCCTATGGTTGAGGTCCCGGGGGCCTCGGGGTAATTTCGGATGGTTAACAGGAAGTTTGAGGAAATGTTGCAGCTGCTGTATTTTTGCTGCTTCTGGTATTTTTGCATCTGCAGTTTGGGGACCGCAGATGCGGCGACACAGAAGCGGCTGATAGGCCGTAGAAGCAAAATGGAGGGAGGCCAGCAGGTTCCGCAGATGCGAGGAATTTTTCGCAGAAGCGGAGCCGCATCTGCGAGTTGGAGACCGCAAGTGCAGAAATTGGCAATTTAATGAAGAGTCGTAGATACTACCTTGTCTCCACAGAAGCGGGACCGCATCAAGGCCACACATGCGGGAATCGCTGGGCAGAACATATAAATAGTTGCCTTTGCGAAATTGAGCCATTCTTTCACCATTTTCATCCGGGTTTGAAGCTTTTGAGAGAGATTTTTGAGGAAAACGAAGGGAAAGCACTTGGAGATAACATCCTTGACTTTATAACTCGTTTTTATGTGACTAAAGATCTAATTAGTGGCGGAAAATTTGGGAAAAATGGGTAATTAGGGCTTGAGTTTAAGAGACCTTTAAATAAGGATTTGAGGGGTCATTTGGACTCCGATTTCAGTGTTCTTGTTATGTATAGACTCATGAGAGTACGAGGTTTCTGAAAATGTAAAGTTCACCCGATTCCGAGACGTGGACCCGAGGGAAATTTTGGTCATTTTACATAATTTTGTGTATTAGCTTAGAATTTAATTGTAGAATCAGTTACTTAAAGTGTTATATACATTATGCAATTGAATTGAATAGATTTGGGCCATTTGGGGTCGAGTACTCGTGGCAAAGACATGGTGTCGAGTTGATTTTGAGCTGGTTCGAGGTAAGTGGCTTGTCTAACCTTGTATGGGGGATCTTCCCCTTAGGATATGATATATTTGATAATTGAAATGCCTCGTACATGAGGTGACGAGCGCGTACTTGAGCTAATTGTTGAAAATCTGGGTTTTCTTTCAAGTATTTTAATTGAGTTCCTTTTTCCTGTTTTATTCTACTTGCGAATTTAGCCTGTTGTAGTTTAGAAAAGCATGTTTAGTTGACTTAATTGCCTATTTGCTTAAACTTATTTAATTGCATTATGTGAAGCATGTTAGGTTAGAATTAACTATTTACTTGGTATGAATTAAGCATTTAATTGAGTATTCTTGTGTTGCTCTTTTGTGTTTTTAATTTGGGACTACAGGACGGCATCCCGGGACATCCCCTGTACATATTTATGATCTAGACTGAGGTGCGGGATACCAAGAGATCCCTAGATCGTATATTGAGGATACCAAGAAATCCTCGGGATACCAAGAGATCCCCCGGTTATCATCCTTGCTGTGAATGATATTCCCCTGTGGTTTGCCTTTATCTCTGTTTCCGTTATTGTGCTCTTATTATCTTGTATAGATTCTTGCTGTAGATTCTCAATTGTACTGCTTATCTTATCCTGTTACCTTTATCTTTATTTAATCTCAGTAGGGCCCTGACCTTCCTCGTCACTACCCAACCGAGGTTAGGCTTGGCACTTACTGAGTACCACTGTGGTGTACTCATGCCCCTTTTGCGCATGTTTTTTATGTGCAGATCCAGATACCGCTACTCAGGCCTATCATCTTTGAGGAGGCAACTGCTCTAGAGACTTCGAGGTACATCTTCCGCGTCCGCAGATCGAGAAGTCCCTTTCTATTCCTGCTTTTAGTATTTAGCCCTTCTATATTTTTTTTCTGTTCTTATTAGACATTTCAGAGTTAGATCTATGTAGTGTTGATCTCAGCTTGTGATTCGTGGGTTTCCGGGCCTTGGATTTATGTATTGGTATTGAGAGTTAAACATGGTGTAAGCCGGACGGTACATTTAAACACTGTTACTATTTTATTTTTGTTTTAAATTGTTTACTTCCGCAAATTAGGCTTACCTAGTCGTAGAGACTAGGTGCCGTCATGATGGTTCACGGAGGATGAACCAGGGTCGTGACACCTGCGGACGCCTATAGGACTACCTTGGATCTCCATGTGGACTGAAGGCAGCCACCTAATCTTCGGTCCAAAAGCTGCTGCCCCGGGATCTGCACACAATGCAGTGTGTAATATCAGCACAACCGACCCCATGTGCTGGTAAGTGCCTAGCCTAACCTCGGCGAAGTAGTGACGAGGCTAGGACTAGATTACCAAATAAACCTGTGCAATTCAACTATATACAACGAAAAAGAAGAACAATAATATACAGTCAAGTATGGGAGGGGTAACATGTTGCGGGGGAACTATCAATTTAGAATAGAAAGACAACAGGTAATTGAAAGAAACAACATATCTCAGATATCAACAAAGAATCAGAAATCAATAAGTACACGGCATCACCCTTCGTGCTTTTACTCTCGTCCTCACCAAAGCAATCAAGTAATGAAAATGTGCATGGCATCACCTTTCGTACTTTTACTCTCGTCCTCACCATATAATCAATATAATCGGCACAGAATGGTACATTGTGCGGCACGAAATCACCCTTCGTACTTTACACTCTTTCCTCACAAATCATACACGGCATCACTCTTCGTGCTTTAACACTCTCTCACCAAAATAATACACGGCATCACCCTTCGTGCTTTAACACTCTTCCTTACCCAAACAACAATCACAAAGAATAGGGCAAGGGAATAAATGTAATTACAATAAGAATCCTGGCAAGGGAACAATAGTTCAATAATCAAGTCCCGGCAAGGGAACAACATCATAAGAAGCATCAACATCCCGGCCGGGGAGACAACATTAAAAGCAACAAATTCCCGGCAAGGGAGATAATATAATGATTCTCTTCTCTTTTTCACTTTTACTTCTCAACTCACTTCACAACTTGAGCCAATGCTCTAAAAGGTTCAATTACCACTTATACTTTCACATTTCATTATACAACTTGAGCCAATACTCCTCAATATTCAAATGTCACAATTACTTTCACAAACATTGCCCAACAATAGAAATCATCGCCCAAGCATGAATTATATAACGAAGTCATAATAACCACAATATAAGACTCACGGGCATGCTTGACACCAACGTATAGATACTCGTCACCATGCTTATACGTCGTACTCAACAAATATCATATAGCAAATAAGACTCGACTCTTAATCCCTCAAGCTAAGGTTAGACCAAACACTTACCTCGATGCCACAAACACAATTCAAGTCTCTACTATCGTTTTACCTCTTGATTCCACCACCAATTCGCTCGTATCTAGTCACAAGTTACTTAATTACATCAATAAATGTTAAATGAATCAATTATAATGCATAAAAATGAGTTTTCTAAAGTTTTACCCAAAAAGTCAAAAATCGTCCCCGGGCCCACATGGTCAAAACCCGAGGTTCAAACCAAAACCCGATTACTCATTCCCCCACGAACTCAAATATATCATTTGTTTTGAAATCAGACCTCAAATCGAGGTCCAAATCCCCAATATTTGAAAAACCTAGGTTCTACCCAAAACACTTAATTTCCCCCATGAAAATCATTGATTTTGAGTTGAAATCATGTGAAAAGATGTTAATGATTGAAGAAAACGAGTTAAAATTGACTTACAATCGATTTGGAAGAAGAGTTGTCTTTGAAAAATCGCCCAAGAGTGTTTTGGTTTTGAAAGAGTGTGAAAAATGAAAGATTTTCGGCTAAGTTATAAAATTGCAGGTTGCAGATGTCGCAATTGCGAATTGCAAACCCAGACTTCTGCTAAGCTCGCATTTGCGAGGTGACCTTCGCATTTACGAAGTCGCTTTTGCGAACCACATGTCGCATTTGCGGCGACTGACCAAAAAGGGGAAACATCGCATTTGCGATAAATTCCTCGCAATTGCGAGGTAGGCTAGCCTGGGCTATTTTTCGCATTTGCGACGAAGCCTTCACATTTGCGAACTCGCATTTGCGAGCCAGGCGTCACATACTTTTCAAGTCCAAAATCCACCTCTGTGAGCACGTGATTTTTGCCTCACGAAAATTACTCCAAAATAATTCAAAAAAATAATAAAACAATTTTTGCTTAGTGTGCAATTTTTAGAATTTGTGTGGCGTTTATTAAATATTTGTGTTATGTCTGTAAATGTCTACTTTGTTTGTTAAAATAAAAAATAAAATAAAAAAACATGTTGTATGCATAATTAGGATTTAATTATGCATTTAAGAGTTAATTAAAAGAAAATCACAAAAATATGCATTTACCTTATTTTGGTCATTTAATTATGTCATTGTGTGATTAATATTTTGTCTATGTGTTAATAATTGTTAAAAGGTAATTAATATTCTTTGTAAAGTCAATTTTTGTTTTTATAATTTTAATTAGGATTATAATAATTAGGAAATGAAAATAGGAAAATAAGTCATAAATCAGGCCTGGACCGAAATCCAGGCCCAAACCAAATTACCCCCCCTCACAGCCCAATCCAAACACCCCATGTCCGGTCCAATGCAATCAAAACCAAACGACGACGTTTGGTCATGTTTTATCAAGGGCCGTTGGATTAAATCAATCCAACGGCTGATATTCTACAACCCTTACCCATAACCCTTACCCGACCCACTGCCCCGATCCAATCCTTTCCCTCAACTTAAACCAAACGACGTCGTTTGGTTAAGTGAGCTGATCTTGACCGTGTATCTTACTTGATCGGATGGTCAATATCCATCCACCCCATCCCTATATAAGTCCAGATCCCTACCCCGCCCCCCTAACTAAACACCCCCCTCTCCACTGTTCATCATCATCTCCGAAAAAACACACCCTTAACCCTAGCCGCCCTAATTTCCCATTGCCTGAAACCCGGCAGCAACAACGCTGCCGGTCACCACCTGAACACTCTCGACTCCTCACAACCCCCTCTTCACAGATCTAGTATTAGTTTCCTTCGAATCAGGCCCCAACTCCTCGAATCTTAAATCGAAGGTTGGTCTGAAAACTCGACCCTTTCCGATGACTTCCAAATTAACACCGTAGCTTCCCCTAACTACCCTAGCTATGGATCTGGTGTTTGTTTGGCTCGAATCACCTCAGAGTTCTTCGAATCTTCTTTTGAAGGTTCGAACCAAACATGAACTCACTCAGATTCGTTCCAAACTAACACCAAATGACCCCTAGGCCTCCCTCACCCTTGTGTCATCTTTGGTTCCCTTCGAATCTGCCCAGAAGTGTTCGAATTTAAGATCCAAGAATCAGAAACCCTAAAAATTTCAAAACATGGAATTTGCCCGAATTAAATAAGGGATTGAGGTCTAAGAGACTTTAATCGAGGTATTCTCAATTGAGAATACTTCGAATAAAGTCTGTTCAACCTCAAAAATGTCCGAATTCAAAGTCAAGCTTGATTCCATGTAAATTTAAAGATTCAGAGGTATTTTTCTTATTTCTTTTTGTATCCTATGTGTATATTGTTGCCTGTTTCAGTAGCTTGTGTAATTTATTTTTTCACATTTTTGTTTATTTAAATTCTGTGATTCTGTCTCATACCCGTATATTTGATCAAATAAGTGAATTGTTTCTGTTGGTTATGTTTGTTTACAATGTGTGTAATCGACTCGATTAAGTTCGTCGATTAGTTACATTATGAATTCCCGTTTATGATAATGCATTGTAATAACCTGCTCACCTGTTTTGATTGACTATTATCATGTTGTTGTAATCAGTTAATTAGTTCTTGCTAATTAGTTGGTTCTTGTTTAATAAGTCAGAAAGTTTATCAAACATTTGTGTATTAATTTCTGAGCAGTTGGTTTCAGGCAGTGTCAATATACTGACAATGCCCCTGCATTCATACATATTTCAAATTCAGTTTAAATTGTTCTGTTGAATTCTGTGTGATGTTGTTGTGATGTTAGGTTTAAATTCAATTTCACAAATGTTGATTAGATACAATTGTGTTAGAAAATTGCATTCTCAGTTAAGATTCAGTCCAGAACTTAAGAGAATTGGTTATAGCTGTTTTAAATCAGGTTGATAATTAAGTTTGAACAGATTTTTAAATCTGTTTTTTACTAGATTCTGATTTTTGTTTTAAGGGCAGTAATAATAGTAGGTTTTCAAGGGTATTTTTGGGATAGAAACAGTAGGGTAATGTGATCATAGTAGTGTACTGATAGTGGTTTGATAATGGCTATTATTTAATGAAGTAATGGGAAACAAAGGGTAATGAGGATGCTGAAAATCAGGATAAGATCACTTAATGGGATTTAAAGTAGTAAAAGCAGATTTTAATGGGATTTTCTAATTTTTAAAAGAAGAAGGGGGTCCAGGCAGCACTGAAAGGAAAAGGGGCAGACCTGTATAAATACAGGGATCTGTTTATAAAGAAGGGCAGTTTTGAGAGAGAAAAACTGAGATTTTAATACACACAGAAATACTTATACACAGAGAGAGACAGAGAGAAAATCTGGACAGAAATTAAGAGAGGAAAAAACACACAGAAGTAGAAATAGAAATCTGATTTAAGAAAAAGAAAGAAAACAGAAATAAAGTAAGAAAAATCAGAAGCAGGAAAAAACAGATTTCTACAATAGAAGCTAGTGTTAAGGTTGAATTTCTGAGATTGAAATTGTCAGTTTGCCTTCTCCTAAGTCTTGAAAAATCAGAAATACTGTGTTTTATCTGTCTGGATTTGTTCAAATCCCATTGTTGAGTTTAAAGTCAGAAATTTCTTAAAGAGTCATTCTACGTTGTGTCTGGGTTCTCGGGTTCTGTATTGTTGCTCAAATCTGTGGAAATACTGGCATTTTCTGCTGATTTTGTTACTGCTGTCACTGCTGAAATTTACTTCTTCTACCTTCATTTCCAGGTACATATCTGTAAACTCATGTCATGCAAAGCTTTCAACATGACAAATAAATGAAGCTCGAATTGTAATTCTGTCTTCTATACATTTAAGTTCGTTAGTTTAAATTTCAGCTTTGTTTCATGTTGGTTAACTAGTAGTGAGTTCGACACGATGGCTATAAGTTAATTATCTTATTTTGAAATTCGTATAAAAGCTTTGTAATAATGTTATCCATTTCGAAATCTCATTAGTATAGTTATATCTGAATTGTCAAGATAGGGAACATGGCATAAAGTTGGCCATTAATTAAGTCTTGTGACGTTGTTAGTTAGGTACAGAATAGTATGGAAATGTCAAGAAAATACATTGTTAGCATATTTTGTTAATTATTTGGTTGTGGTTTAAGGCTAGATGATGTTGGTTGCATTTTGTTCATATATGGCGTAATAATGGTTATGTTTATAATCAATAGTCGAAAGATGCATTGATAAAATCCGTTAGGTTCACAATGTTGGAATATGGTGAATGGTGTAGGGGTATATTCATGTTATATATGATATCGTCTTATTAAAGACAACAGGTAGATTAGTTCTTTTCTTAATAACAAATGGCCTAGTTATTTGAATGCAATCACCTCATTTCTTTAAAAAATAATGTAAACAATAAGTCAACAATTGTTTTTTTGTGTAAAGTTAGTGTTTGCTAATAGTTCGCATAGGTTGAGAATAAAATCGTTTCGATTAGGTATATCCCAAACTCAATCATAAGCAGAATTAACTAAAATAATCATGCATATCGGATTAAGAACAAGTGATGTGGAAGGAGATTAGGCTTATAAATTGTAACAATTTTAAGAATGTAATATAGCATTCGTTACAAATAAAATAATGAAAATTCTTCGAAAACATCTCTTCCTTTCATAAATCAATTTTTAGTTTCATATGCAATTCACTTTTTGGGTATACATATATTGGATTTACGAGAAAAATGGTAGTATTAATCACACTTTGTTTATTTTTACTCCTAAAATTTGAATGGCTCGGAAGAATATAATTCACACGTAAAAATATAATCAGCGGTCAACATTTAATAAATTGTGAATTCTTTTCAAAGAATTTAAGGGCATCTCAAATGGGGATTTCTCATGATTTTCACATAAAAATAATATGGATGTAATAAACAATTTGTAAACAAATTTATACTACCATCAAGAATAATTTTGTGATTAGGGATACGTTCGCGTAACCTGATTATATTTCTAAAAGCAATTCGGATTATGCGTTCGCGCAACTTCGAGCGAATATTTAATAAAAGGGATTTTTCGGAGAATAGCAAATTAATTTCCTAAAAACCCGAGATGTGCAGTTCATTGTTTAATCATACAAGGGCGACGATGTTCTTAATTTTATTTTTAATTTTGAACGTATGGTTTTTTTTTTATAATAAAAATATAAAAAATATTATCAACCTTTTTGTGTACACGTATGCGTGGCATGATTCTCTACAATTATAAAAGGTATATAATACGAATATACGTACGCGTGATTCATTTATATAATTGTAAACAATCTAAACAAAAGCGGTAATAAAATCAGGTAACAAGAAAAAGGGTATTTAGTAAATCAAGATAATTAAGCCAAATATAAAAATGGTTAAGCGACCGTGCTAGAACCACGGAATTTGGGAATGCCTAACACCTTCTCCCGAATTAACAGAATTCCTTACTCAGGATTTCTGGTTCGCAGAATAACAAACAGAGTCATATTCTCCTCGATTCAGGGATTAAAACCGGTGACTTGGGACGCCTTAAAATTCCCAGGTGGCGACTCTGAAACAAACAAACAAATCCCGTTTCGACTGTCCTTTAATTGGAGAAAACTCCCTACGCACCCTCGCGGGGGCGGAAAAAAAAGGAGGTGCGACAGCTCTGGCGACTCTGCTGGGGAACGAACCCAGAATCTCTGGTTCAGGGTTTAAGAATTCAAGCTTAAAATAACTGCTATAGTTGGCTTTATTTATTATCTGATGCTTACATGATATATGCCTAATGTGCTAAATAATGTTTTTACCGCTTTAATATTATCTGAATTGTGTATATACAAATGCTACAAAACCCCCTTCTTTCTGAGTCTTCTAAATTTATGGTGCACACGTGCGCGTGGCCCACCTTTCTGTTAAAGTCATACCAAATAAGACGAAGTTGGGACAAGTAACTAGGCCGGGTAGACTTTCGTGCTCCCGGTACGTTGCCCCCACTTCGGCTCAAACTGTCCGTTTGGGTGAGCCAGGTTTAGAACAATATGCCTCAGGTTTTTCACCTAGAATAACTCAGCCATGTACCGGATCCCTAGTAGGAACGTCTATTTGCATCATGTACATTTGGCCTTGGAGACTCAACACAGGGGTTGGGTCTGTCTAGGACAGGTGAACCCAAGATGAAAAGACTATCCTGATGCATCCTACTTGCTACCTGTGCATTCATTTGCCTCGGATTTGCTTGTTGACCAGCTTAATTGAAATCATTGTGAGAGCCGAGGAATAAAATGGGTTGTTTTAGAAAATTCCCAAAAATAGTTTTAAATCTTAAAAAAAAGTGTTAAATAAATAAAAATGATTTTTATTTTGAGTGTATATTTTCAAAATGAGTCTTGATTTTGTTAAAATTAAATTTCAGATACAAAATGAGCACCACGCAAAACCCCCGTCCACGAATACAGACGAGTTTCTATTTCAGCTTCAAATGTGGTGGTATGAGTTAGGCGAAGATGGTCAAAAATGGGTTATTAAGCATTTGGGAAATATCACAGATATTATGAAAGTTAAACCACGTGATGATCTGATTGCAATGTTAGTAACTTTTTGGGACCCTGTTCACAATGTCTTTCGTTTCTTTGATTTCGAGCTTACTCCTACATTAGAAGAGATAGCTGGATATGCTGGTTTTGACGGAAGTCTAAGAAATCAAAACCTGATATTCACAAAGGCTCCCTTGGTGCACCGATACTTCGGTCTTATGAACATCAGTAATCAAATCAGGAAAAGCAATGTCATCAAAGGATGTTGTTCTTTCAACTTCTTGTATTCAAGGTTCGGAAAGCCAGATGGATTTGAAATTCATGTGAAAGGCCTTACTAACAAGCAAAACAAAGACACCTGGCAGATTCACCGTCGCTTCGCCTTTATGGTGGCTTTTCTAGGAATCATGGTCTTCCCAAACAAAGAGCGAACAATTGATATTCGCACGGCGAAAGTTGTACAGGTCCTCACCACCAAGGAAAATCACACCCTTGTCCCGATCATTCTCTCAGACATTTATCGGGCGTTGACTTTATGTAAATCAGGGGCAAAAGTCTTTCGAAGGATGCAAAATTTTGTTGCAAATGTGGGTGATTGAACATCTCCAACATCAGCCCAAGATCATACAGTATGGGCCAAGCAATGATAATTTCATCGAGAGTTATGAGGAAAGAATAAAAGATTATAAGTCCCCAGAAGGGATAGAAGCCTGGGTATCTCATCTAAGGGCTTTAACGGCAAATCAAATTGAGTGGACTTTGGGATGGCTCCCGATGAGGGAAGTGATACACATGTCAACCTCAAATAGTTATTTGCTACTATTGGGATTGAGAAGCATCCAGCCATATGCGCCACTAAGAGTTCTAAGACAACTAGGGAGATACCAAGTAGTTCCCGATGATGAAGATTTGAGTATGCAAGTAATCGAATTACACCCTGAAGCCACTATTCCCGAGGCTCTAATTCAGCAGATGTGGAATGGATGTCGATACTTGAAAAGTGATACTCAAGTCCCAGACACTACAAGGGGCGAGATAAATCCAGGATATGCAAGGTGGTTTGAGAAACGGTCTCGCGTGGATGATGTACCAGAACCCGAGCTAAGAAGGCCAACAAAAAGACCCCATGTTCAAACCTTTAATGATAAAATCCAAGAGCGGTTGATTTGGGGAGAAAAGGAAAAAGGGTACAAAGCAACTATCCATGCCCTAAAGGAAAATCTGAGGAGCCTCAGTTTGGAGAAAGATTTGCAAGCACAAGAAGCCGAAGGCGAGAAGAAGAGTTTAGCTTGTGAGAATGAAAATCTTCACGCTCGATTTCAAAAAATGAAAAAAGCTTCTGAAACACCAATGAGGAGTTGGAAGGATCAAAAAACCATCGCCAGTCTTTTTGAAAGAATGCAAGATTATGATTCCATTCTTGCAAAAAACGAAATGGCGTTGAACAAAGCTAAAGAAAGAATCCAACAATTAAACGAAGAAGCCAGATCTAATAAGGAACGCCAAGTAAGGCAATCTGAAGAAGACAGGGCACAATTCAAAAAGGAAAAAGACCATTGGATATGTTCAGAAGACCAACTTCGTGCACAACTGGAAGAGGCGAGAAGATACAACAGAGAACATCAACATGTGGACATCGACAGAGAAAGGGCATAGGCAAGACTCGATCTGGCCAGACTACGAGCTTAGTTAGAGTCAGCTTTAGATCATGAGGACCGTATCAGAGATATAGCCACCACTCAACAGCAACAATTGCAGAACCAAGACCAACGTCTCCAAGATTTCAGGGCACAAATCCACGACCTGGCGGTCTACACCTCTCAAAGTTATGTAAACTGCCAAGGAATGGATTATGAAAGGTTTACAGAGCATGCACCTATTTTTGCCCGTCATCTGGCAATGGAGTTAGAAAGGATGTATCGTACGCTGGGAGGTCATCCAGGTCAAGCCCCACATTGAGCAGATAATCCAATAATTGACAACAAAAGTGGAAAGTGGAGCATGATAAGAGATGTTAAGAATTGTGTCTTTTATTTTGATTTGGGTGTGTGTGTTTCAAACCATTTTCTTATAAGGTTTTCAAATGTAATGTCGGTTCCATCTTGGTATTATTTCCAAGAATAAATAAAAGTGTTTGCCTTATGTCCGAACTACGCAAGGTCTGATTCATGCGGGGGCATGATACGTAGGCAATCTCTATAAGATTCGACCACAATAAAAAAATATATAAGAAAATAAAATAAAATAAGAGTGAACAACAATAAAAGACCAAGAAAAGCTGGGATGACACAAGCAGCCAAGCAAATGCATAATAGAAATGAGTTATTTGTCTAGGAGCATTGCATCTCAACGTGTAATTATATATGTGTTAAACTCTCAAAACTAACAAGTTTTCTCATTTCCAGAATTCAAGCAGTTAGTTTCTCTAAAGAGTATACTGGCATATTATCATTATCACACGAGATCAAAATGACCAATACCCAAAAGTATGTCTATCCCAGATGTTGACACAAGTATTGAGCTAGAGGAGATGGATGTTGGGAAAATGAAAGAAGAGATGTTTAAACTCAAGCAGCAAATGGCTGAGATGTACCGGGCCTGGTCTACAGGGCAGTCACCCCCATCTTACCCAACTAACCCTGATCTATCAATAGCCCAAACTCAGGATAATCTTACCACTGAATTATCCCAAATTTCCCCATCTACCAACACTACCGAGGCACCACCTCTCAGACACCGCAGTCTCCCCTCCTAATACTTTCCTCCACCTTCAACTCCTGTCTTTGTGACACCTCCCACAACTACACTCCACAGGTCTCCTAGTGAGCCTACATTCCAGGCCTAGGACAACCAATATTACCCCCCGGAGCCCACCCTCAAAGCCTCCGAAATCCATTCAACTACTCCTCGTTTTGACCTCCCGACCGAAATTGACAAGCCAGCCAAAAATGCTGAACAAGAAGAGATATTCAGGAAGGTCAAAAGCCTAGAACAATCGTTCCGAGACATGCGAGGGTTAGGTGGACAAGTCAGTGTAGCATACAAGGATTTGTGCTTGTTCCCAAATGTACAATTACCAGTTGGCTTCAAGATGCCTAAATTTGACCTATACAATGGGCACGGCGACCCAGTAGCCCACTTAAGGGGTTTCTGCAGCAAGATGCGAGGAGCTGGGGGAAAGGACGAATTATTGATGGCTTACTTCAGTCAAAGTTTAAGCGGATCAGGCTTTGGAGTGGTATACACGCCAGGACCATGGGAGATGGTACACCTGGGATGACCTAGCACAGGCATTTGCATACCATTTCCAATACAATCTGGAAATCATCCCAGATCGACTATCTTTGACAAAATTTGAGAAAAAACACAATGAAAATTTCAGAAAGTATGGCTTCCGGTGGAGAGAACAGGCAGCAAGAGTGGATCCTCCTATGAAGGAGAGTGAAATGGTAGACTACTTCCTTCAAGCCTTGAAACCAACTTACTATGCCCATTTGGTTTCAGCGGTAGGAAAATCATTCAACGAAGTAGTGAAGATGGGAGGTATGGTTGAAGAAGGCCTCAAGACAAATAAAATCATGAGCTATTCGGCTATTAAGGCAACTACTCAAGCTATTCAAGGCGGGGTAGGAGGAATCGGAAGAAAGAAGAGGGAGGAAGCAGCGGTAGTTGATTCAGGAACTTGGTCGGGATCCATAGGTTCACCTCCTTACTATAATCAACATCGACCTCACCAATCAACTCACCACCACAATTCACCTCAACACTACTATCACCCTTCGGAACCTCATTTTTCCATCAACCATGCACAAGCATACAATCATCCACCTGCTCACGCTAATTGGCGTGCTCCTGTCATACCAAGTACCTACCTTTATCCGCGAGCCCACTCCGGACCAGGTTTCAGACCTAGTCCAGTATTCAGGGGTGAAATGGGGCAGAAAAAGAAAACCTACACTCCATTGGGAGAGTCCTACACTAGTCTGTTCCACAGGCTGAGATAGCTGGACATGCTAAGACCAATACAATCTAAGCTACCCAATCCTCCTCCAAAGAATCTGGACTATACCATTAGCTGTGAGTATTGTTCCGGTACACCAGGCCATGATACGGAAAAATGCTGGCATTTAAAAAATGCAATACAAGAACTGATTGATACTAATAAAATCGAGGTTCAAACCCCCGAAGCTCCCAATATCAACAGAAATCCAATGCCAGCCCATCAGGAGGCTAATATGATAGAAATAGTACAGGTTGATGGGGAGACAAAGAAGCCGTCACAAACCGTCATGATGATCAGGTCTCATGAAGCCAAGCCAGATAAGCAGTTAACAGAGGAGAAGTCGGTACCTAAGCAGAACAGAAATAGTGATGAACCATTTGTGGTAGTCGAGAAGGGATCTTCGAGCAAAGTAGCCACAAAGCAAGAAAGGCCGAAAGTGATAGTACCAGGGGTTGCCAGCAAACCCATTGTATTCGTGGAAGGAGCCCGTACAGATCGGGTTATTATCAAACCTGTAACCCAGCTACCAGTGATCAACAACAAGGCCATTCCATGGAACTATGAACGGGTGACTGTAATGTACACGGGAAAAGAAGTCAAGGAAGAAGTCTGTGAGGTGCAAGGCTTGACTCGTTCGGGAAGATGTTTTACTCCCGAAGAGTTAAGAAAAACTAAAAATAATCCAACACCAATAAAGACAGCTGTGACGGAAGAAGAAGCGGAAGAGTTTATAAGAAAAATGAAGCTCCATGACTATTCTGTTGTGGATCAACTGAAGAAGACGCCCACTCAAATTTCATTATTGTCATTACTGATCCATTCAGAGGAGCACCGTCTGGCTTTGATGAAAGTCTTGAATGAGGCTCACATTCCCGATAAAATCTTTGTAAATCAGTTGGGAAGAATAGCCAACAGAATCTTTGAGGCGAACAGAATTACATTTTCTGATGATGAATTGCATGTGGAAGGGACAGAGCACAACAGAGCTCTTTACCTCACCGTGAAATGTGAAAACTCCGTAGTAACCCGGGTATTGGTTGACAACGGGTCAAGCGCAAACATCTGCCCTCTCTCCACTTTAAGCAAATTGAAAATCAAAGAGAAGAGGATCCAGAAGAATAGCATTTGCGTGCGGGGGTTTGACGGTGGAAGCAGAGATTCATTTGGCGACATAGTGTTGGAACTGACAATAGGGCCAGTTAAATTCACGATGGAGTTTCAAGTACTGGACATAACTGTTTCTTATAATCTGTTGTTGGGTCGACCATGGATCCATGCTGCTAAAGCAGTCCCGTCAACACTACACCAGGCGGTCAAGTTTGAATGGGATCATCAAGAAATAGTTGTGCATGGGGAAGAAAGTTTAAATGCTCACAGCAGTGCCATTGTACCGGTCGAGGGAATAGAAAATGACCAGGGACCATGGGTATACCAAGTGTCCGATACAGTGTCGGTAGAGAAAATTCCAGAGGGGAAGTACCTTCCGAATCCAAAGATAACCTCTGCATCAGTCATGGTAGCCTATGAAATGTTAAAAAATGGTTTTATACCCGGCAAAGGTCTGGGCTCATCTATGCAAGGAATTATACAACCAGTATCTCTCCCCGAGAACTGGGGAACATTTGGTTTGGGATTCATACCCACTGTCATCGATGTGAGAAAGGCCAGAAAGCTGAAACAAAAGGTATGAGTTCTTCCAAAACCAGTCCCACATCTATCAATATCTTTTGTCAAGACCGGTGCTAAAAATCGCCCGATAACAACAATTCCTAAATCCCTGGTCAATCCTGAGGAGGAATTAATTGAAAGATTCGAGAAATTGTTTGACGATGTGAATATGGTGGAAAGCGGGGAAGGTTGTAGCAACGCAGAAGTTCAATTCGTTGGGCCAGAAACAAAGCTTAATAATTGGAAAGCCACTCCTCTCCCCATTCGAAAGGAGTCTTGGTAGTTTATTTTTGATTTTCCTTCAGTTTGTTTGGGTTACCTCAGGGTTGTAATCCCAATGCTTATCTTACAGTTTGTTTGAAGTGTGCAAACCTTGTTATCTTTCATCATCCAATAAAATACAGTTTCCTTTTTCATTATCATTCCTGATAGTTTTCTTTTCCTTTTCTTCTTTTTCTGTACAGTTCTTTTTACGCTGGCTCTAGTGATATGGCATGCATGAGGAATCCTCAGCCCAGTCTTAAAAATCAATCTGGTTCCGAAATAATAATTCAAGAAATATATTGTGATTATGAATCAGAATATGATGAAGATGAGGCTTTTGAAGAGATTAGTAAAGAGTTAATTCACTTTGAGGAAAAAACCAAACCTAACCTGAGTGATACCGAAGACATCAAATATAGGGGACACGAATAATATCCGGGAAACTAAAATAAGTGTCCATCTCGAACCAAGGATCCGAGAAGAGTTAATTAAAGCACTCATAGAATTCAAAGATGTTTTTGCATGGTCATATGACGACATGCCGGGCTTGAGCACTGATTTAGTGGTTCACAAATTGCCCACCGATCCAATGGTGCCTCCTGTCAAGCAGAGGCTGAGAAAATTCAAGCCTGATATGAGTGTGAGAATTAAGGAAGAAATCACCAAACAGTTGGAAGCAAAGGTCATTCGAGTCACTCGATATCCTGTTTGGTTAGCTAATATCGTTCCTGTACCAAAGAAAGACGGCAAAATTAGAGTATGCGTCGACTACCGCAATCTCAACAAAGCAAGTCCGAAGGATAATTTCCCATTACCCAATATCCATATTTTGATCGATAATTGTGCCAAGCATGAGATAGGATCTTTCGTGGATTGTTATGCCGGGTATCATCAAATTCTAATGGATGAAGAAGATGCAGAAAAGACGGCATTCATCACACCATGGGGAACTTATTGCTACCGGGTAATGCCATTCGGTTTGAAGAACGCCGGAGCAACCTACATGAGAGCGATGACCACAGTGTTTCATGATATGATACACAAGGAGATTGAGGTATACGTGGACGATGTGATCATAAAATCAAAGCATCAGGCCGACCACGTTGGGGATTTGAGGAAATTCTTCTTAAGACTTCGCAGGTACAACCTCAAGCTTAACCCTGCCAAATGCGCATTTGGAGTTCCATCTGGAAAGTTGCTGGGATTCATAGTCAGTCGGCGAGGCATCGAGCTAGACCCATCAAAAATCAAAGCCATCCAAGAATTGCCACCTCCAAGGAACAAAACTGAAGTAATGAGTTTGTTGGGGAGGTTGAATTACATCAGCAGGTTTATTGCTCAACTCACGACAACCTGTGAGCCTATTTTCAAATTGTTGAAAAAGGATGTTGCGGTCAAATGGACCGATGAGTATCAAGAGGCGTTTGATAAGATAAAAGGATACCTGTCGAACCCACCCGTGTTGGTCCCGCCAGAGCCAGGAAGACCTCTGATTCTTTACTTGACGGTCTTGGAAAATTCATTTAGTTGTGTATTGGGGCAACATGACCTCACCGGCAGAAAAGAACAGGCCATCTACTACCTTAACAAGAAATTCACAACTTATGAGGTTAAGTATACTCATCTGGAAAAGACATGTTGCGCCCTAACGTGGGTAGCTCAGAAGTTGAAACACTATTTGTCGTCCTACACTACTTACCTCATTTCGCGTCTGGATTTGTTGAAATATATTTTTCAAAAGCCTATGCCTACAGGGAGACTTGCAAAGTGGCAGATATTGCTCACAGAATTCGACATCATCTATGTGACTCGGACTGCGATGAAAGCCCAAGCATTGGCCGATCATTTAGCCGAAAACCCGGTCGACGAGGAGTACGAGCCATTGAAAACCTATTTTCCCGATGAAGAAATAATGCATATCGATGAGATGGAGAAAATTGAAAAACCTGGCTGGAAACTTTTCTTTGATGGGGCCGCTAACATGAAAGGAGTCGGGATAGGAGCTGTAATCATTTCTGAAACAGGGTATCACTATCCTGTTACGGCTCAACTACGATTTTATTGCACCAATAATATGGCTGAATATGAAGCTTGTATTTTGGGGTTAAGGCTAGCCGCAGACATGAGTATCCAGGAAATCTTAGTCATGGGAGATTCGGATCTTCTAGTACATCAAATTCAAGGAGAATGGGAAACACGCGACTTGAAGCTCATACCATACCGACAATGTCTACATGATCTTTGTCAGCGGTTTCGATCAGTGGAGTTTCGGCATATTCCAAGGATCCATAATGAGGTTGCCGATGCATTGGCTACCCTGGCATCAATGTTGCACCATCCGGACAAAGCTTATGTAGATCCACTACATATTCAAGTCCACGATCAGCACACTTATTGCAATATGGTTGAAGAGGAATTTGACGGTGAACCGTGGTTCCACGACATCAAGGAGTATATCAGGATGGGGATATATCCAGCACAAGCCACAGGGGATCAAAAGAGAACCATTAGGCGATTGGCAAATGGATTCTTCTTAAGCGGAGGAGTTTTGTATAAAAGAACACCAGACCTTGGATTATTAAGATGCATAGATGCCCGACAAGCTACGGCTGTCATGTATGAAGTACATTCAGGAGTTTGCGGACCCCACATGAGCGGATATGTGTTGGCAAAGAAAATCCTCCGAGCTGGTTGCTATTGACTTACCATGGAGCGAGATTGTATCAGTTTTGTGCGCAAGTGTCATCAATGCCAGATACACAGAGATTTGATTCATTCTCCACCATCCGAGTTACACACAATGTCGGCACCATGGCCCTTCGTCACCTGGGGCATGGATGTGATTGGACCAATTGAGCCGGCAACATCCAATGGGCACAGGTTCATTCTGGTAGCCATTGATTATTTTACCAAATGGGTTGAGGCCAAAACATTCAAATCAGTGACCAAGAAAGTTGTGGTCGATTTTGTCCACTCAAATATCATATGTCGATTCGGAATCCCAAAGGTGATCATCACAGATAACGGTGCTAATCTTAACAGTAACTTAATGAGGGAAGTATGTCAACAGTTTAAGATTATACATCGCAACTCTACCCCATATCGGCCCAAGGCGAATGGAGCAGTCGAGGCAGCCAACAAAAACATAAAGAAAATACTTCGGAAAATGGTAGAAGGTTCAAGGCAATGGCACGAAAAATTACCATTTGCGTTGTTGGGATATCGCACTACTGTTCGCACTTCAGTAGGAGTAACTCCTTATTTGTTGGTATATGGCACTGAGGCAGTAATTCCTGCAGAAGTTGAAATTCCTTCCCTTCGGATCATCACCGAAGCTAAGATTGATGATGATGAATGGGTCAAAACCCGTCTGGAACAATTAAACTTGATTGATAAAAACGATTGGCAGCAGTATGTCATGGCCAATTATATCAAAGAAGAATAGCAAGAGCATACAACAAAAAGGTGCGTCCCCGAAAATTTGAAGTGGGTCAGCATGTGCTGAAACGTATTCTTCCACATCAGGTCGAAGCAAAGGGCAAATTTACCCCGAATTGGCAAGGACCATTCATTGTAACCAGAGTATTGTCCAATGGTGCATTATGTTTAACAGATATTGAAGGAAAATGCGTAGACATGGCTATCAATTCTGATGCGGTAAAGAGATATTATGCATAATTTCTCTTCGATATAAGATTATTGAATGTTTGTATTCAGCATTATTTCGAAGATTGGAATGACAAAGGCAATTTATTCTGCTATCCAAACACTATACCTTTTGTTTCCCCTTTGAGCCACATTCATTTCTTTCTTACCCTCTCTTGGAATCAATGAAAGTCAAATAAAAAAAAAAGAGTAATATTTAAAAAAAAAGAAAAAAAAAGAAAATAACTATTATTGTAGTGAACTACGTTTGACCTGATTCCTCAAAGAGGATACGTAGGCGCTTCACGGCTCGGTCATAGGGTGCACGATATGCATGATGTGCACAAAAAGAAACATCAAGAGACCCCAATCAAGAAACTGGGGCAGGAATTGTATTGGAAATAAGAAAAAGATTCCAAGAGTTGTAATTTTAAACCCATATCAAAACTGTTTAACTTTTTGATACCTTTCCATTCCAACCACATACCAAAAAGACCTTTAGATCAATCTTAGAAAAATGCTGTGTCAAGCAAATGAAGATGGTTCATAACACTCTGGTCCAAATAAGAAAAGAAAGTAAAAATGAGAGAGTCTTATAGGTGAAAACCCACACGGGCACCATAAGACGACGGAAGTTGAGAGAAAGTAAAATGAGAGAGTCTTATAGGTGAAAACCCACACGGGCACCATAAGACGACGGAAGTTGAGAGAAAGTAAAATGAGAGAGTCTTATTGGTGAAAACCTTCGCAGGCACCATAAGGCGAAAAGGAATTAAGAAATGAACAAATGAGGAAGGTTTGTCGGTGAAAAACTCTTTAAGATATTGCAAGTCAAACAGGTCTGTAAAATGAAAAAATGAAGTCGGGTTATGGAAATTTTGGGAAAACAAAATGAGACAATTGAAAGGAGATTGATTAAAAGACTGGGTTGATTAATCCAAAATGCATACCATGATCATTGGCGCCAGTGACTCCAATCAGATAAGTCCTTTATTCCTTCTCCAACAATCATCCAAATTTGGATTTTTCTTTTCATTTTTTGATTGTCGAAATCGTCATGTTTTCGTCACTAATAATCTTACTCTTCTAAAGCTTTTGAGATGAGCTTTGTTCCAAACAAATAAGAAGAAATGTCAAGGTATACTACCAAAATTCAAGGTTGCATAGGACAAAAATACGGCCATGATGGGCAGGAGGTAATAGGATAAAAAATAAGATATGGATATAAGAAAAGTGGAATCAAAAGTGGATCAGCAATGTCAGGAGAGACATATGATTACAGTTGAAAGGGTTTGAAGTGAAAACAACAGTTGGGGATCCTATAGTCAAGGATCAATTACAAGTACAAAACAGACTCCTCAACCATTCCAAGGCAATAAAACAAGACGAAGAGGAGCCCCACCGTCGGCAAGAATGCCCCAGTTAACCACCCTGATTTAAACTAACAAAGTTTTCTTTGATTTGAAACAGGGGCAAAAACAACATTTTGTGTCAGGAAACACCCGGAGAAAGAATTAAAGAAGAAATCAGGCGTCCACCCGGAGAATGAGGATGAAGAGATAAAGAAGAAATCAGGCGTCCACCTGGAGAATGAGGATGAAGAAATAAAGAAGAAATCAGGCGTCCACCTGGAGAATGAGGATGAAGAGATAAAGAATAAATCAGGCGTCCACCTGGAGAATGAGGATGAAGAATTAAAGAAGAAATCAGACGTCCACCTGGAGAATGAGGATGAAGAGATAAAGAAGAAATCAGGCGTCCACCTAGAGAATGAGGATAAAGAGATAAAGAAGAAATCAGGCGTCCACCTGGAGAATGAGGATAAAGAGATAAAGAAGAAATCAGGCGTCCACCTGGAGAATGAGGATGAAGAGATAAAGAAGAAATCAGGCGTCCACCTGGAGAATGAGGATGAAGAATTAAAGAAGAAATCAGGCGTCCACCTGGAGAATGAGGATGAAGAGATAAAGAAGAAATCAGGCGTCCACCTGGAGAATGAGGATGAAGAGATAAAGAAGAAATCAGGCGTCCACCTGGAGAATGAGGATGAAGAGATAAAGAAGAAATCAGGCGTCCACCTGGAGAATGAGGATGAAGAGATAAAGAAGAAATCAAGCGTCCACCTGGAAAATTAGGATGAAGAGATAAAGAAGAAATCAGGCGTCCACCTGGAGAATGAGGATGAAGAAATAAAGAAGAAATCAGGCGTCCACCTGGAGAATGAGGATGAAGAGATAAAGAAGAAATCAGGCGTCCACCTGGAGAATGAGGATGAAGAATTAAAGAAGAAATCAGGCGTCCACCTGGAGAATGAGGATGAAGAGATAAAGAAGAAATCAGGCGTCCACCTGGAGAATGAGGATAAAGAGATAAAGAAGAAATCAGGCGTCCACCTGGAGAATGAGGATGAAGAATTAAAGAAGAAATCAGGCGTCCGCCTGGAGAATGAGGATGAAGAAATAAAGAAGAAATCAGCCGTCCACCTGGAGAATGAGGATGAAAAAATTTAAGAAGAAGTCAGGCGTCCACCTGGAGAATAAGGATAAAGAATTGAAGAAGAAATCAGGCATCCACCTGGAGAATGAGGATAAAGAATTGAAGAAGAAATCAGGCATCCACCTGGAGAATGAGGATGAAGAATTGAAGAAGAAATCAGGCGTCTACCTGGAGAATGAGGATGAAGAATCGAAGAGGCAATCAGGCGTCCACCTGGAGAATAAGGGAATACAATTGAAGGATCAGCAGTCAGGCACCCACCTGAAGAACAGAATGGCAATGTAGTTTGACATTACGGGTTGAAGTCAAAAGCCCGCCCATGTGAGAAAGGAGCACACGTAAAGTCAATAAAGCAGAGGAGTCCAACCAAATCCCCAGCAAGAAACAACAAGAGTCCCAAACAAATAAAGGAAATACGAGGCACAATGAAAGGAAATTCGGAACAAGTCAGAAACAAAAGATGCCCAAAAGTCACCAAGACATCAAGACAATAAGAAACGCAAGGGCATGATCTAGATAAGATTCTGTAATTCATATACCATAGTCTAGTTTAGCCTTTGTTTTACCTTTGAAGCAAGGTGTAATAAGGAGGTCAGCAAGCAGTAAAAGCAGCATAAAACAGCAGTAACATCACAGTCCCACGGTAGTCCCAGCTACCCAAAACTTCCCGAACTACATTGACCTGATTCCTTTATAGCCAAGGATATGTAGGAAACCTTTGAAGCAGAGGTTCGGTCAAATCTTTCAAAAAATGCTTCCCACGGAGTATTTGAACGGGCAAAAATCGCTCGTATCCGCTCACTTTATCTTTGCACGAAAACTCTTCGAGTTTCCGCACAAAGAGGGGCAGCTGTGAGCACGTGATTTTTGCCTTACGAAAACTACTCCAAAATAAATCAAAAAATAAAATAAATTTCTTTTACTGTGCAATTTTTAGAATTTGTGTGGCATTTATTAAATATTTGTGTTATGTCCGTAAATGTCTACTTTGTTTGTTAAAATGAAAAATAAAATAAAAACACATGTTGTATGCATAATTAGGATTTAATTATGCATTTAAGAGTTAATTAAAAGAAAATCACAAAAATATGCATTTACCTTATTTTGGTCATTTAATTATGTCATTGTGTGATTAATATTTTGTTTATGTGTTAATAATTGTTAAAAGGTAATTAATATTCTTTGTAAAGTCAATTTTTGTTTTTATAATTTTAATTAGGATTTTAATAATTAGGAAATGAAAATAGGAAAATAAGTCATAAATCAGTCCTGGATCGAAATCCAGGCCCAAACCAAATTTCCCCCCCCCCCCACAGCCCAATCCAAACACCCCATGTCCGGTCCAATGCAATCAAAACCAAACGACGATGTTTGGTCATGTTTTATCAAGGGCTATTGGATTAAATCAATCCAACGGCTGATATTCTACAACCCTTACCCATAACCCTTACCCGACCCACTGCCCCGATCCAATCCTTTCCCTCAACTTAAACCAAACGACGTCGTTTGGTTAAGTGAGCTGATCTTGACCGTGTATCTTACTTGATCGGATGGTCAATATCCATCCATACCCCGCCCCCTAACTAAACACCCCCCCTCTCCACTGTTCATCATCATCTCCGAAAAAACACACCCTTAACCCTAGCCGCCCTAATTCCCCATTGCCTGAAACCCGGCGGCAACAACGCCGCCGGTCACCACCTGAACACCCTTGACTCCTCACAACCCCCTCTTCACAGATCTAGTATTAGTTTCCTTCGAATCAGGCCCCAACTCTTCGAATCTTAAATCGAAGGTTGGTCTGAAAACTCGACCCTTTCCGATGACTTCCAAATTAACACCGTAGCTTCCCCTAACTACCCTAGCTATGGATCTGGTGTTTGTTTGGCTCGAATCACCTCATAATTCTTCGAATCTTCTTTTGAAGGTTCGAACCAAACATGAACTCACTCAGATTCGTTCCAAACTAACACCAAATGACCCCTAGGCCTCCCTCACCCTCGTGTCATCTTTGGTTCCCTTTGAATCTGCCCAGAAGTGTTCGAATTTAAGATCCAAGAATCAGAAACCCTAAAAATTTCAAAACATGGAATTTGCCCGAATTAAATAAGGGATTGAGGTCTAAGAGACTTTAATCGAGGTATTCTCAATTGAGAATACTTCGAATAAAGTCTGTTCAGCCTCAAAAAGGTCCGAATTCAAAGTCAAGCTTGAGTCCGTGTAAATTTAAAGATTCAGAGGTATTTTTCTTATTTCTTTTTGTATCCTATGTGTATATTGATGCCTGTTTCAGTAGCTTGTGTAATTTATTTTTTCACATTTTTGTTTATTTAAATTCTGTGATTCTGTCTCATACCCGTATATTTGATCAAATAAGTGAATTGTTTCTGTTGGTTATGTTTTTTTACAATGTGTGTAATCGAATCGATTAAGTTCGTCGATTAGTTACATTATGAATTCCCGTTTATGATAATGCATTGTAATAACCTGCTCACCTGTTTTGATTGACTATTATCATGTTGTTGTAATCAGTTAATTAGTTCTTGCTAATTAGTTGGTTCTTGTTTAATAAGTCAGAAAGTTTATCAAACATTTGTGTATTAATTTCTGAGCAGTTGGTTTCAGGCAGTGTCAATATACTGACAATGCCCCTGCATTCATACATATTTCAAATTCAGTTTAAATTGTTCTGTTGAATTCTGTGTGATGTTGTTGTGATATTAAGTTTAAATTCAATTTCACAAATGTTGATTAGATACAATTGTGTTAGAAAATTGCATTCTCAGTTAAGATTCAGTCCAAAACTTAAGAGAATTGGTTATAGCTATTTTAAATCAGGTTGATAATTAAGTTTGAACAGATTTTTAAATCTGTTTTGTACTAGATTCTGATTTTTGTTTTAAGGGCAGTAATAATAGTAGGTTTTCAAGGGTATTTCTGGGATAGAAACAGTAGGGTAATGTGATCATAGTAGTGTACTGATAGTGGTTTGATAATGGCTATTATTTAATGAAGTAATGGGAAACAAAGGGTAATGAGGATGCTGAAAATCAGGATAAGATCACTTAATGGGATTTAAAGTAGTAAAAGCAGATTTTAATGAGATTTTCTGATTTTTAAAAGAAGAAGGGGGTCCAGGCAGCACTGAAAGGAAAAGGGGCAGACCTGTATAAATACAGGGATCTGTTTATAAAGAAGGGCAGTTTTGAGAGAGAAAAACTGAGATTTTAATACACACAGAAATACATATACACAGAGAGAGACAGAGAGAAAATCTGGACAGAAATTAAGAGAGGAAAAAACACACAGAAGTAGAAATAGAAATCTGATTCAAGAAAAAGAAAGAAAACAGAAATAAAGAAAGAAAAATCAGAAGCAGGAAAAAACAGATTTCTACAATAGAAGCTAGTGTTAAGGTTGAATTTCTGAGATTGAAATTGTCAGTTTGCCTTCTCCTAAGTCTTGAAAAATCAGAAATACTGTGTTTTATCTGTCTGGATTTGTTCAAATCCCATTGTTGAGTTTAAAGTCAGAAATTTCTTAAAGAGTCATTCTACGTTGTGTCTGGGTTCTCGGGTTCTGTATTGTTGCTCAAATCTGTGGAAATACTGGCATTTTCTGCTGATTTTGTTACTGCTGTCACTGCTGAAATTTACTTCTTCTACCTTCATTTCCAGGTACATATCTGTAAACTCATGTCATGCAAAGCTTTCAACATGACAAATAAATGAAGCTCGAATTGTAATTCTGTCTTCTATACATTTAAGTTCGTTAGTTTAAATTTCAGCTTTGTTTCATGTTGGTTAACTAGTAGTGAGTTCGACACGATGGCTATAAGTTAATTATCTTATTTTGAAATTCGTATAAAAGCTTTGTAATAATGTTATCCATTTCGAAATCTCATTAGTATAGTTATATCTGAATTGTCAAGATAGGGAACATGGCATAAAGTTGGCCATTAATTAAGTCTTGTGACGTTGTTAGTTAGGTACAGAATAGTATGGAAATGTCAAGAAAATACATTGTTAGCATATTTTGTTAATTATTTGGTTGTGGTTTAAGGCTAGATGATGTTGGTTGCATTTTGTTCATATATGGCGTAATAATGGTTATGTTTATAATCAATAGTCGAAAGATGCATTGATAAAATCCGTTAGGTTCACAATGTTGGAATATGGTGAATGGTGTAGGGGTATATTCATGTTATATATGATATCGTCTTATTAAAGACAACAGGTAGATTAGTTCTTTTCTTAATAACAAATGGCCTAGTTATTTGAATGCAATCACCTCATTTCTTTAAAAAATAATGTAAACAATAAGTCAACAATTTTTTTTTTTATGTGTAAAGTTAGTGTTTGCTAATAGTTCGCATAGGTTGAGAATAAAATCGTTTCGATTAGGTATATCCCAAACTCAATCATAAGCAGAATTAACTAAAATAATCATGCATATCGGATTAAGAACAAGTGATGTGGAAGGAGATTAGGCTTATAAATTGTAACAATTTTAAGAATGTAATATAGCATTCGTTACAAATAAAATAATAAAAATTCTTCGAAAACATCTCTTCCTTTCATAAATCAATTTTTTTAGTTTCATATGCAATTCACTTTTTGGGTATACATATATTGGATTTACGAGAAAAATGGTAGTATTAATCACACTTTGTTTATTTTTACTCCTAAAATTTGAATGGCTCGGAAGAATATAATTCACACGTAAAAATATAATCAGCGGTCAACATTTAATAAATTGTGAATTCTTTTCAAAGAATTTAAGGGCATCTCAAATGGGGATTTCTCATGATTTTCACATAAAAATAATATGGATGTAATAAACAATTTGTAAACAAATTTATACTACCATCAAGAATAATTTTGTGATTAGGGATACGTTCGCGTAACCTGATTATATTTCTAAAAGCAATTCGGATTATGCGTTCGCGCAACTTCGAGCGAATATTTAATAAAAGTGATTTTTCGGAGAATAGCAAATTAATTTCCTAAAAACCCGAGATGTGCAGTTCATTGTTTAATCATACAAGGGCGACGATGTTCTTAATTTTATTTTTAATTTTGAACGTATGGTTTTTTTTATAATAAAAATATAAAAAATATTATCAACCTTTTTGTGTACACGTATGCGTGGCATGATTCTCTACAATTATAAAAGGTATATAATACGAATATACGTACGCGTGATTCGTTTATATAATTGTAAACAATCTAAACAAAAGCGGTAATAAAATCAGGTAACAAGAAAAAGGGTATTTAGTAAATCAAGATAATTAAGCCAAATATAAAAATGGTTAAGCGACCGTGCTAGAACCACGTAATTTGGGAATGCCTAACACCTTCTCCCGAATTAACAGAATTCCTTACTCAGGATTTCTGGTTCGCAGAATAACAAACAGAGTCATATTCTCCTTGATTCAGGGATTAAAACCGGTGACTTGGGACGCCTTAAAATTCCTAGGTGGCGACTCTAAAACAAATAAACAAATTCCGTTTCGACTGTCCTTTAATTGGAGAAAACTCCTACGCGCCCCCGCGGGCGCGAAAAAAAAGGAGGTGCGACAACCTCGTGAATTATCCAAAACTCACCCGAGCCCTCGGGGCTCCAAACCAATCATGCACACCAACCTAAAAACATCATAAAGACTCGCTCAAGCATTCAAATCACTAAAATAACATCAACAACTATGAATTTAACATCAAAATCATGAAATTTCTTAAGAACTTCAAATTTTCCAATTTTCTCAAATACGATCCGATTCATGTCATCTCAAGTTCGTTCATTACCAAATTTCATAGACTTAAATTAAATATAAGACCTGTACCGAGCACCGGAACCAAAATATGGGTCCGATACCATCAAGTTTTAAACACATTTCATTTTCAAAAACTCATAAATATTCTAGAAAATAATTTTCTTTAAAAAGTTATTTCTCGGGCTTGGGACCTCGGAATTCGATTCCGGGCATACGCCCAAGTCCCATATTTTCCTACGGACTCTCCAGGACCGTCAAATCACGGGTCTGGGTCCGTTTACCCAAAATATTGATCGAAGTCAACTTAATTCATTTTAAAGTCAAAATGTATCATTTTTTACAAATTTTCACATAATGGCTTTCCAGCTACGCGCCCGGACTGCGCATGCAAATCGAGGTGAGACAAAAAGAGGTTTTTGAGGCCTCGAAATGCAGAATTTACTTTTAAAACAAGTGATGACCTTTTGGATCATCACAATAGCGGACAATGGACGACCGAGATTGAATCTTTTGGGTAGCAGGTAATGAAAAAAGATGTCGCATGTTCTACCTTCAAATCTCAAAGGTGTCGCGTGTTGTACCTTCAAACGTTGCTACGGCGGATTTGCCGGAAATTAGGGTTTGTTCTTGAACAAAGACGACGAAGTTTGGGGCTGAGCAACTTCATTTTCTGTTAATATATTTCAATGTATTTTCATGTATTTCATTATCTTTTTTTTCATTGTAATTCACTGTATCTCGTTGTATTCCACGTATTTCATTGTATTCACTGTCTTTTTTTTCATTGTATTTCAATGTATCTGGCTGTAGTCTATGTATTTCATTGTATTCACTGTCTCGCTATATGCCATGAATGTATTCATATGTTTTTTTAAATTAATATAATTTATGTATTCAGATGTATTATATAATTTCTCTGAAGATTGCTATATTTTTGGGGTATTTTTGGGTTGAGAATCTTTTTTATAACTGAAAATACAAAATTTGTGTGTTATAATTGAGTTTGTTGAGTTATATTAGGAGTCTATTATGTTAATTGATTCACTTTCTGTTTTAAAAACAGTGTAATGCCCTATTTCACGCCATAAATACAGTCAAATACAATAATCTGTCCAGCTATAATCTCATGTTTCACTCCATGAATACAATCGAATACAACAACTGATTAGTTGAACTTCCCTGATTCACGCCTATTTTTGCTACTGTATTCATGAATACAATAGCTTACATACATCAAATACATCGTATAACCACAAAAAAGGTATCTATAATCCGTAATATAGCAAATAGTATTTATAGATGGCTAATTACTACTAAAAGATAGTGTTTTATGAAAATTTCTCTTCTATATTCAATCGTTAACTTAAGTGTATACCCCAACTTTAATTTCTTTTGTATCACGAAGTCCTTTATCTTTTGCTATTTGATTCAAAATATCACTTTTTTTTGGTATTAGAAATGTCAATTATCTTTTGCTATCACTCAAAAGGCCATTCAAGACGAAAAGTGATATGTCTAAATATCTTTTTTTACTGATGTAACACCTAAATCTATATCTATCTATCTATTATTATAAAAGTGGGAAGCTCAAAAATTAAAAGTTGAATTACTAAATTATCCTTCTAAATAATTTGAATAAATTATTTATAAAATTAAGAAAATAAGCAACGCTACAAACAACCCCAAACCAGTGCTTCATACCCCTTCATTAATAGTCACAACCATTCAAATTACACAAGCTAAAAGTAACATATCATCACTTCTCAAATCTAAAGAAATAAATTATTACTTCCCAAAGCTAAATAAACTAATCGTGACTTTTCATTCTTTTGATACCTTTTACTAAATGTTCATAAAATTATTTATTTCATAACACCAAAATACCAGCAAAAACAACGAAACACATTTGTTTTGGTAACACCAACATTCTAGCAACAATACACACATGAACCATATGTGTTAAGACTCCTGGTAAGTATAGTAAAAATGACACTTAATTTTTTTTAAAATTCATCCTTGACATGCCTTTTTTGTTTTACCTCTTATGCGTCATGCATGCTATTTTTATTGTGGTTTATTGATTTGTTGTATAGTTTTAACGTTGTTTGTGGCTGACAAAGATACAAGGATTCAAAATCTTATTTTGTTTGCATGTCAATAAAATTGTATTATTTTTTTATTATCGCTACTTTTCATGTGCGACAAATAAGCGAATTTTCATTACTTAGTTCCCGTTGAAATATGATTTTGCTTTTTCTTTCCTTTAAGATGTTGGTCCAGTTTAGAATCTATATATTACTACCATAATAAGTTTCTGATTTAGTTTCTTTTCTTTGGTCTATTTGAAGATTACAAGAGAGAGATAAGTTTGATCTTTGTGTCACTTTTTCCATTCATTTGTTCACGTGAAAGAAGGATAGATCTAAATTATCATTTGGTATAAAATATGTTTAGGAATGGAAATATATAACTAGAAAAAGTTAATAAAAGATATGCAAATTATAAAAAGATATATGTCCAACTCTCATGATTTTCAAGAGTACAGACAAAATCAAGCACCTTGATAGTATATAGTATATCTGTCAGATTATTTTTATTGTAGCAGAGTTTTAGTCATAATCATTATTTCTTTTGTTCCGATTTATGTGACATTTTTTGATTTTCGAGATTCAAACTACTTAATTTTGACCATACATTTGGATGTAATTTTTTTTAGTTTTTTTTTTTCAAAATAAAAGTTACGTATATGAATACTATGTAAAAAGAAAATACTATAATCATAATTATTAATAATACAAAATATCTAAACCAAAAGAATAATTCGTTTGACTCTCAAAATCTAAACACCTTTACATGAATTTGGACAGAAGAAGCATAAAGTTCAAGAACGTGTCTATAGTTGGACCGCATCTAGGAATGAAATATGCAATAATCTTTAATTAAGAAAACCACAAAAAAAAAGATATATAATTAAAGAGTAAGTTGATTAGCAAGCTATCATTTTATTTTTCTATAGATTAAATAAATAGAAAATTTTACTTTTTGTCCGCCTGAAAAAAAAACTTCTCTCAGTTAGCTGATTCTATTTTTGTATTTAAGAATAAAAAATAAACGATCTCCAAAAAAAATCAAAAAACTTTTAGATTATAAAACGGTTATGCGTTATTGCTAAAACTAAAAAGTAAACATGAAAATTTGTGAAATTGAGTAATAAAATTTCAAAACTTGAACAAAATTTAAGTTTTGAATATAATATTGACTGAAATGAATTGACTTCTAAGGTAGAGTTTCTTCCTTTATTGAGTTGGATAAATAGAATCGACAATCATTATTTTTGTACTTACACTTTTGTCTTTACTTTTATACTATGGATCAAACACAAATTTTAATATAATATTTATATTATTTAAAGTTTATTCTTATAAAGACAGAAACATGCGCAACGTACGTGCCGAGAGACTAGTACTATATTAAAAGTGGGAAGATCCTTAGTCAAAAGTTAAATTACAAAAATACCCTTTTAAATTCTTTAAATGTCTTATTTATAAAATAAAATGAAAACCTAACAGTACAAACATCAAGCACCACTTCATACCCCATTAACCACCACTTCATACACCAAACCTCACGGTACAAACACCAATCGGCTTGCTCATCTTGTGTATTCATACATTTTGTAGCCTTTATGATAGAGATAATATGTACATAAATCATGCTTGATTGTCATGTCTTTCATGTGTCGCCTACTCTTATAGCCTTTTCACTAATATGTTGAAAATGTAATGTTTGGAGTGATCACTTTGAAAAAGTTACGTTTGGGAAACATCGAAAAAAGAAAATGTAAAAGCAAAAGGAGAAGGAAATGTTTGAAGCCTTCCTTGAGATGAATCACTTCGACTGACGCTAGAAGGAAAAGTTGTCTGCCAATGTCTTACTACAAGGAATTTCATGAAAAAATAAAAGCAGATAACTATTGCACGAGGTTCAAATCATTGCAGATTTCACTACGAATTGCCTAAGGCATCAAAGAATGAATTAAGAAGAAAGTGGCAACAAAAATCGATTTCTATTTTTTTAATCTATTTATTTATTTAATTATATATGCTTTATGCTTTACGATTCGGAACAACTAAGGTTCTTGTGGTGGTTATTTATTTTACAAAATAAAATAGATTTGTTGATATACATTTCGGTAGCATGTACGAAAATAATATTATAGATTCTCAGTGAAAAGATTACTGATACCAAAAGTAAAGCTCTAGTATTCTTCTTTGCAAAAAAAAAAAAAAAAATGCTATAAGAGAGTGAATGTTATAATAATTGTGCAACTTATGGTAACTGTAAGATAGAAAATGTTGATCACAAAAGACGGTGAAACACATTGAAAAACTATTTTCTTATTGTCATGAGAAAAAGGAGTTACTGATTAGTTTAATGCTTGAAGTTCGTGACGTAGTATAATATTTGTTAGGTCACAATATCAATGTTTATCAAAATGCATATATATATAAACTAAATGAAACATCAATAACTAAGGCGGTGAAAGCAAAACATTATTAGTGAGTATTAGTTTGACCCTGTAGAAAATGATATCAGCAACTACTAAACACTTGAATTCTGTAAACCAAATAAGCACCAATAAAAATTTGGATATATGTTTTATGTTACCTTATACATGTTAGTTTGAAAGAAAATACACGTAACATGCTTGTGAGCACGTGATTTTTGTTTCACGGAAATTACTCCAAAAGAAATTGAGAAATAAAGCAAGTTGTCTTCGGGTATAATTTTGAAAATTTGCGTGACATTTTTGGTAATTATTTTGTCCGTAAATGTTTACCTTGTTGTAGTTAATTGGAAAATACAAAAATAATGTTGCATGCATATTTAGGATTTAATTATGCATTTAGGAATTAATTAAACCATCATTTGGCTCTAAAAGGAAAATCACAAAAATATGCATTTTATTCTATTTGTTGTCATTGTGTAATTTTATTTTAAGGTTTTAATTTGTGTGTTAATTGTTGTAAGTGTTAATTAATATTTGTGTAGTTTTATTTTTGATTTTACAATTTAATTAGGAATTGTGTTTAAATTAGAAATTAAAGAAGGAAAAGAAAAAGAGTTCAAAAAATGAAGGAATTCAGATGTGGGCTTAAAATTGAGACCAAAAACCAGGCCCAAATCAACTCATTTGACCCAGTCCGGTTAGCTGGTCTCTCAGACGAAGGAAACGACGCCGTATTGGCACTTTCCATCTGGACCGTTGATCAAACAGATCTAACGGTCCAGTTCAGTTCTTTCATTAAACCAAACGACGCTGTATGGTTGTATTTGATCGGGACCGTTCATTGCTTTTGATCTAACGGCTCCCAGGCTTTCCCTCATGACCCGACCCATTCCCGTTTGAGACCGACCCAATCCCCACTCAATCAAAACGGCACCGTTCCCTTAAGTGAAGAGATCCTGGCCATCAATCTCACTTGATCCAACGGCCAGGATCCATCCCTCCCCTTCGTATATAAGACCCCATCTCTCACCCCACGCCCCCATAGCCAAACGGCCCCCCTTCCTCACTTAGTCTCTCTCGTTTCAGAGACGGAACCTAGGTCAAACCCTAGCCGCCATAGCTCCCCTTCGCCTGAAACCCGACGGCAACCACGCCGCCGGCCACCTCCTTAACACCATAGATCCACCTTAACACCCTGGTTACGAATCCACTACTCCCTTGACTCGAATCAATCCCCATATTCTCGAATCTTCATTTGAAGATTCGAGCCAAAATCCCATCTATGCCAAACCACCCCAAATTCATACCAGTTACTCCCCTGACCTCACTCGTAACCAAACCAAGCTTGGTTTGGTTCGAATCTAACCAGAAACCTTCAAGCCCCAAATCGACTGTATGAACCCTAGAAATCCAGAACCTTGGGGTCTGTCCAATTAAATGAAGGGTTGGGGTCTAATAGACCTTAATCAAGGTGTTCTCAGTTGAGAACACTTCAATTAAAGTCCGTTCGACCTCAAAGAGGTCGAGTCCGGTTCGAGACTGGATCATTTTTGTTCTTAAGATTCAGAGGTATTTTTCCTTTCCTTCCTTCTGTTCATGTGTTCTATTTGTATCTCTTTGCATGTTTTAGTAGTTTGTGTAATTTTTTTACTTTTCTTTTAATTAATTCTGTTCATCTTCAGTAGACCTTTTATTTGGTCCAATTCTATCATTGCTTCTGTTTGCTGTAATTTTTATGTGTTATAATTTTTGTAATCAATTGAATAAGTGACGTCGATTAGTCCGGTAGGCCTGAATATTAATTTAACATGATAGTAGTGTAATGTTGGTTTTGATTTCATGGTTCATGCTAGTCTGTTTCCCCTCCTACTTCGTTTCTTTCCTAAATGTTGTGTTGAAACGAGGCTGTTGGTATAGTTGAACTTAGTACTGAGCCTGTGGGTATATTCAGTTCGTCACATTATTTTTGCTTGATCATTTGAAATGTTCTAAATTGCTTGGTCAATCGAACTGCTTCATCACAGCTGCTATTTTGGTTGTCACCTAAACCTGCTGTGTCATGCCCAGTCAATCGATAGCCTTAGCCTTTATTTTGTTGCTGTTTGATTCAAGTTTAAGCAATTGATGAATCGAATCCTACTGTCTAGGGTCTGAAATGAATCTGACAACTGATTTGAATTCAGTATTGGTGATAATGTCAACTAGATAGTAGTGAGTCATAAGGCTGCATTCAGAACTAAGGAGCATTGGCTATAGCTGCAATTTCAGGGATTTTAGGAGGGTAATTTGGGAATTAAAAACAGGGAAGATGAGTGGTTTGAGTGTTCTGTCCACTAAGTATTAAAATACCATTAAACTAATTAATTGATTAGTATTAATGGGGAACAAAAGGGAATGGGGGGCTGAAAATAAGGAAAAGTTTTCCTTAGTGGATTTTAAGTGGAAAATTTCAGATTTAATGGGGAAAAGGGGGTCGGGCAGTAGGTTTGGAAGGAAGGCAGACTTGTATAAGAGGGGGATTTTTTGGAGAGAGTTTGGGGCGGATTTTTTTCGGAGAGAGTCTAGACCGGATTTTTAACATTTAAAAGTTCAGTAATCTGAGAGTAAAAGAGAGGTTGGTTATTTCTGAGATTTGACTGAGGTTTTAAGTGGATTTGTTTTGAGTTTGTTATCCCTGGTCTGCATTGGTTTGTGTTGATACTGTTTCATTGAGTGTGCTGGAATCGTGTTGGTTTTCAAATCTGTCACTGGGTGTTCTGTTCGCTGTTTGTTGCTGGTTATTGTTGTTGTTTCTGTGTTACATAATACTTTCCTGACTTTCCTCTTCTTGTATTGGCAATACCAGGTACACAACTGTAACTTTGGCATTTGTAAGCTGAAAACATGAAGTTTGAATATACGTGAAGAGTTTAAATACTGCTATGGTTTCAATATGACTTGTGTATTTAAATTCTTCAGTCGCTGATGATAGGTAGATCCCTGTTAGTATGTAGTAAGTGGACTGAAACGGAGTTGTGTCAGAGATTTTTTTATTAAAACATGTTAGCATCTGGTAACTGATTCCTGTAGTTAAAAATGAGCTTGTTGGACTGTTAAATTAATCTGGACCGGGACTGTTTGGATCTTGGAATATGATTATGTAATAGTCGTATTAGTTTAGTTTTGTTTCGTAGTATAATTTGTGAGATTAGAGGCCAGCTGCAAGCTGAAACCGGAAAGTGTTTTGGAATTCCTGAATTTCACTTGTATTAAATAAATTGAGCTGAAATTAGTAAGGTGGGTCTAAAATTGGTAAAGAGTAATTAGTTTCGTTTTTGATATTATTGTTCGTCAATTCAGTATTTCTATTTATAATTTCAATTTTTTGGTAATATTCACTTATAGAATAAGATACGAAATAATCTCCTTTTGTACAAGCTCGATTACAATTTCCCATTTGTATTTGTCTTAGACTAATAACTAATAAGTCACGTCCCTTTTTTAAGCATGTAATTAATTTGGAGATTTTCTTTTAGGGACAAACTTAATAAAAAATGTAGTCACTTTAGGATTGTCCTTTTAAAATAAATGAGATGAGTCTCGCCTAGCAAAATGCACAGATTGCGGGGCCCTCACAAATGTACATATTAATTACTTAGAACTCGGGATCGGCCGCTTAGCGAACTTCGCAGCCTTTTCCCAAAACAACCGCGCGTTAGTCTCTTTAGGCGCGTACTTTAATAATTTACCTCCTTAAATTCGGGTGCACATTTATGTGACCTAAATCCAAATCTCAACGGAGTCAATCTTTTTCTCAATTCGAGATTTGAACCGGTGACTTGGGACACCATAAATTATCCCAAGTGATGATCCTTTAGAGTTTTGGTCATCCTTTAGAGTTTTGGTCGGTTGACCCTCACAGCCTTAAAATCTTCATTCCCGAAGTGCCAAATTCGGCCTTAAAATCTTCATTCCCAGAGCTGTCACACCTCCTTTTTCACCCGCGTCGCCGCAAAGGGGCGCGGAGGGGAGTTTTTCCAATTAAGGGACAATCGAAATGGGATTTATTTATTTATTTCAGAGTCGCCACTTGGGAGATTTATGGTGTCTCAAGTCACCGGTTGAATCCCTAATCGAGGAAAAGAATGACTCTATTTAACAGTCTGCGCACCAGAAATCCGGATAAGGAATTCTGTTAACCCGGGAGAAGGTGTTAGGCATTCACGAGTTCCGTGGTTCTAGCACGGTCGCTCAACTGTCATATTCGGCTTGATTATCTGATTTTATACAATTATGAACCTACATGCAAATTTTAACTGTTTACCGCTTTGTTATTATTTATTCAAAGAATTGCAACGTCGTGAGAATGCATCTGGAATTGCGCCACATAAATGTACCCGCAATTTTTGATACGTTTCAACTTCGTTGAGATTTGGATTTGGGTCACATAAATGTGCACCCGAGTTTAGGAAAATAACATTATTAAATATGCGCCTAAAGACTAACGCGTTATTATTTTGAGAAAAAGCCGTAAAGTTTGCTATGCGGTCTGTCTCGAAATCTAAGCATTCGAAATAACTATCCGTTGAGGGCCCCGCAATTTGTGTATTCTTGTTTGTCAAGGCTCGTCTCATTCATTATTTTTAAAAAGAATTTGCAACGTCATGGACATGCATCTCAAACCACGTCACAATCAATGTACCCGTGATTATCGACACATTTTGACTCCGTTGAGATTTGGATTTAGGTCACATAAATGTGCACCCGAATTTAAGGAGGTAAATTATTAAAGTACGCGCCTAAAGAGACTAACGCGCAGTTGTTTTGGGAAAAGGCCTCGAAGTTCGCTAAGCGGCCGATCCCGAGTTCTAAGTAATTAATATGTACATTTGTGAGGGCCCCGCAATCTGTGCATTTTGCTAGGCGAGACTCATCTCATTTATTTTAAAAGGACAATCATAAAGTGACTACATTTTTTATTAAGTTTGTCCCTAAAAGAAAATCTCCAAATTAATTACATGCTTAAAAAAGGGACGTGACTTATTAGTTATTAGTCTAAGACAAATGCAAATGGGAAATTGTAATCGAGCTTGTACAAAAGGAGATTATTTCGTATCTTATTCTATAAGTGAATATTACCAAAAAATTGAAATTATAAATAGAAATACTGAATTGACGAACAATAATATCAAAAACGAAACTAATTACTCTTTACCAATTTTAGACCCACCTTACTAATTTCAGCTCAATTTATTTAATACAAGTGAAATTCAGGAATTCCAAAACACTTTCTGGTTTCAGCTTGCAGCTGGCCTCTAATCTCACAAATTATACTACGAAACAAAACTAAATTAATACGACTATTACATAATCATATTCCAAGATCCAAACAGTTTTGGTCCAGATTAATTTAACAGTCCAACAAGCTCATTTTTAACTACAGGAATCAGTTACCAGATGCTAACATGTTTTAATAAAAAAAAATCTCTCACACAACTCCGTTTCAGTCCACTTACTACATACTAACAGGGATCTACCTATCATCAGCGACTGAAGAATTTAAATACACAAGTCATATTGAAACCAAAGCAGAATTTCAACTCTTCACGTATATTCAAACTTCATGTTTTCAGCTTACAAATGCCAAAGTTACAGTTGTGTACCTGGTATTGCCAATACAAGAAGAGGAAGGTCAGCAAAGTATTATGTAACACAGCAACAACAACAATAACCAGCAACAAACAGCGAACGGAACACCCAGTGACATATTTGAAAACCAACACGATTCCAGCACACTCAACGAAACAGTATCAACACAAACCAATGCAGACCAGGGATAACAAACTCAAAACAAATCCACTTAAAACCTCAGTCAAATCTCAGAAATAACCAACCTCTCTTTTACTCTCAGATTACTGAACTTTTAAATGTTAAAAATCCGGTCTAGACTCTCTCCGAAAAAAATCCGCCCCAAACTCTCTCCGAAAAATTCCCCTCTTATACAAGTCTGCCTTCCTTCCAAACCTACTGCCCGACCCCCTTTTCCCCATTAAATCTGAAATTTTCCACTTAAAATCCACTAAGGAAAACTTTTCCTTATTTTCAGCCCCCATTCCCTTTTGTTCCCCATTAATACTAATCAATTCATTAGTTTAATGGTATTTTAATACTTAGTGGACAGAACACTCAAACCACTCATCTTCCCTGTTTTCAATTCCCAAATTACCCTCCTAAAATACCTGAAATTGCAGCTATAGCCAATGCTCCTAAGTTCTGAATGCAGCCTTATGACTCACTACTATCTAGTTGACATTATCACCAATACTGAATTCAAATCAGTTGTCAGATTCATTTCAGACCCTAGACAGTAGGATTCGATTCATCAATTGCTTAAACTTGAATCAAACAGCAACAAAATAAAGGCTAAGGCTATCGATTGACTGGGCATGACACAGCAGGTATATGTGACAACCAAAATAGCAGCTGTGATGAAGCAGTTCGATTGACCAAGCAATTTAGAACATTTCAAATGATCAAGCAAAAACAATGTGACGAACTGAATATACCCACAGGCTCAGTACTAAGTTCAACTATACCAACAGGCTCGTTTCAACACAACATTTAGGACAGAAACGAAGTAGGAGGGGAAATAGACTAGCATGAACCATCAAATCAAAACCAACATTACACTACTATCATGTTAAATTGATATTCAGGCCTACCGGACTAATCGACATCACTTATTCAATCGATTACACAAATTATAACACATAACAATTACAACAAACAGAAGCAATGATAGAATTGGACCAAATAAAAGGTCTACTGAAGATGAACAGAATTAATTAAAAGAAAAGTAGAAAAATCACACAAACTACTAAAACATGCAAAGAGATATAAATAGAACACATGAATAGAAGGAAGGAAAGGAAAAATACCTCTGAATCTTAAGAACAAAAATGACCCAGTCTCGAACCGGACTCGACCTCTTTGAGGTCGAACGGACTTTAATCGAAGTGTTCTCAACTGAGAACACCTTGATTAAGGTCTATTAGACCCCAAACCTTCGTTTAATTGGACAGAACCCAAGGTTCTGGATTTCTAGGGTTCATACAGTCGATTTGGGGCTTGAAGGTTTCTGGTTAGATTCGAACCAAACCAAGCTTGGTTTGGTTACGAGTGAGGTCAGGGGAGTAACTGGTATGAATTTGGGGTGGTTTGGCATAGATGGGGTTTTGGCTCGAATCTTCAAATGAAGATTCGAGAAGATGGGGATTGATTCGAGCCAAGGGAGTAGTGGATTCGTAACCAGGGTGTTAAGGTGGATCTATGGTGTTAAGGTGGATCTATGGTGTTAAGGAGGTGGCCGGCGGCGTAGTTGCCACCGGGTTTCATGCGAAGGAGAGCTATGGCGGCTAGGGTTTGACCTAGGTTCCGTCTCTGAAACGAGAAAGACGAAGTGAGGAAGGGGGGGGGGCTTCGCTATGGGGGCGTGGGGTGAGAGATGGGGTCTTATATATGAAGGGGAGGGATGGATCCTCGCCGTTGGATCAGGTGCGATTGATGGCCAGGATCTCTTCACTTAAGGGAACAGTGCCGTTTTGATTGAGTGGGGATTAGGTCAGTCTCAGACGGGAGTGGGTCGGGTCATGAGGAAAAGCCTGGGAGCCGTTAGATCAAAAGCAATGAACGGTCCCGATCAAATACAACCATACGGCGTCGTTTGGTTTAATGAAAGAACTGAACTGGACCGTTAGATCTGTTTGATCAATGGTCCAGATGGAAAGTGCCAATACGGCGTCGTTTCCTTCGTCTGAGAGACCAGCTAACCGGACTGGGTCAAATGAGTTGATTTGGGCCTAGTTTTTGGTCTCAATTTTAAGCCCACATCTGAATTCCTTCATTTTTTGAACTCTTTTTCTTTTCCTTCTTTAATTTCTAATTTAAACACAATTCCTAATTAAATTGTAAAATCAAAAATAAAACTACACAAATATTAATTAACACTTACAACAATTAACACACAAATTAAAACCTTAAAATAAAATCACACAATGACAACAAATAGAATAAAATGCATATTTTTGTGATTTTCCTTTTAGAGCCAAATGATGGTTTAATTAATTCCTAAATGCATAATTAAATCCTAAATATGCATGCAACATGTATTTTTGTATTTTTCAATTAACTACAACAAGGTAACATTTACGGACAAAATAATTACCAAAAATGTCACGCAAATTCTCAAAATTGTACCCGAAGACAACTTGCTTTATTTCTCGATTTCTTTTGGAGTAATTTCCGTGAAGCAAAAATCACGTGCTCATAATGCTGCTTAAAATTTGAACCTCAAATGGATTAAACAATGATATAAGACCGAGTGGTAGAGGAACACTAATAATTTTATATTATAAAATAGTGTACGATATAATTCGGCATGCACATGCACAACACGTGCAGAGAAACTAACATATTTCTATATTTGTGCATTATTTCTGTTTTAGATTCTTACTATTTTACTGTTATTATGGCAGAATTACTTTTTTACGTTATTCATTGTTTGGTTTATGTGTCTTTAGTTTGTGTTGCCTAAATTTTGAGTCCAAGGAACATATGCCAAACACGCTGTATAAATAGAGTTCCATTTAACGTTTTTGTGAGTTAAATAATCATTTCTTCAAAAATAGTTTTTCCAAATTTTTTGACATTATTTTTGTACTCTACTCATATTTTAGTTTGTCTTTACAAATATTGTACAAAAAAAAATATACGTGCAATGCACGTGCAGAAATATTAGTAATATAATAAAAGGCTAAATCCAACCTATTTTAACTAAATACCTCCTATTTGACCCAATACCGACCCATGATATCCTTTTATATGATAAACAAATGCGCAAAAAGGTCTAAAATTACAGGCTTGAGATCTGTAATTAGCTTTTGATCGCTTAAATATATATAACTACAGTTCATATCCAAATTTTGCGGAAGAAATTCAAAATAGCCAAATTTATAACTGGTCGTTCAAAAATTGCCGAGTTTCAAAAGTAATCGAAATTTAGCCACTTTTCATGTAAAAATAAATCTGAGCGAAAACACCGTTCAAAACCCGAAAAATACGCCAGTATATTATGCTGGAGTTCTAACATAAGTATATTTGAACTCCAACATATTATACTGGATTTCCAGGATAAGTATGTTGGAACTCCAGCATAATATGATGGATTTCCAGCATAAGTACACTAGAACTCCAGCATAATATACTGGAGTTCCAGCAAGTATACTGGTCCAGCATAATATACTGGAGTTTGGAGCACCGGTGCTTCAGTCTCCAGTATATTATACTGGAGCCAGCAAAGTATACCGGTCCAGCATAATATGCTAGAGTTCATACACAAGTGCATCAAACTCCAGTATATTATGCTGGATCGGTCTCTGTTGCAGCAAAATAGTGGCTATTTTTCATTGACTTGGTAAACACTGACTATTTTTGAATGACCAGTCCGAAAACTGGCTATACCGTGCTATATTTACAAATTTTGCTGCTAATAGGAAAAATCCTCTACGGTCCAAAATTATGTCACAAATCCAACACTTGGCACGTTCACATCAAGGGCGGCAATAAAGACTTGGGCAGTGAGGTTGTCTGCCTAAGGCCCCCCAAAATTTGAAGGCTCCAAATTTATTTTAAATTATTTTTTTTTTTGGTAATTAAAAACTTTATTTACCAAGTAAAATATTTACAGCTTTACAAAATTCAACTCGCCTAACAGAGCTCCTGTTGGACATGAAGTCCCAACAAGGAAATTTTCTAACTTACTTCATGTTCTCCTATTGCCTCTACACTTAAGCTCAGTCTGGATACCAATTAATATTACTCACATAGCTATCCAGTTTTGCAACCCGATGAGCTCCAATGTGTATCACTTGGATGATCAATCTAACTATACCATTTGCATTACTCTTCTTCTTCTAGAAAATGATACTATTTCTTGCTTGCCATATATGATAGACTGCTGCAGCTAACACCATTCTGTATATTGCTGCTCCTGCACTCTTCCCTTTTGCCACCTTCTCTGTCCAGTGTATTTCTTCATGCCATTCTTTCTTCCTTCTCGTGATTCCTTGCTGATCATAGGCTGCTATAATTGCGTATTTTAGTCGCTTATTACATTCTAATTTACTGCACTTTAATTTAGTTTGAGCTTTAATCACTAGTGTTTTACACTAACTGTGTGTTTTATGCCTTGTAGGAGTGATTCCTAGTAATATAGATATTATGGAATGAATTTTAGTGATTTGGAGCTTTGCAGTCCGAGTAAAAGCCCAAGGAATTAAGCCGGGATCGTGTTCGGGGGGTCAAATTTGATAGTTAAGAACAAACAAAGACTCGAGTAGGCATATTGTATACTGTCTAGTAAAATAGACATAACTCTTTGCTCCAAAATCTATTTGGGCTATATAATATATGGTTAGAGAGCTAAGTCAAAGGGGTACAACTTTTATATTTTACATTTACCCATATTCCAAGTGGAACAGGGTGAAAAACGCAGTCAAAATTGCAACCGCGGACCTAGATGCAGATTGAGGCAGTGCATTGGGAAAATACCGCGCCCGAACCACGATCGCGAGCGTCCAGACCTGAAAAATTGTCATTTTTCGCGTAGAAGAAGGTATAATTATTTGGGACCGACCCTACTTGGTATATATACATGAAAAAATGGTATTTTAAGAGGTTGGACAGAGTTTTGACATAGATTCGACCTAAGGAGGCAAAGACACAATAGGAGCAAGGCGGAGAATTCTTCTACAAGTTTTTTCTTCCTCTTCCTATTTTTCATTGTTGGTTATGACTTTTAGTATTGTAGTTTTGCATACTATTATGAATAGCTAATTTGTTATCTAGGGTTTTGATAGAACCTTTTGTAGGATAAATTCTTGTTATATCTTTATATAATTGAGCCGTGGGATTTCTCTACTTGTTCAACTACGTGTTTATTGTTATAGGTTTAATGGCCATCGATTAACTGTGCCTATTTATTATGCGTTGCTTGAGAAATTATATATACTTAGGGGGTTATTGAACAACGTCACTCCTAACGTATGTGAGAAATCAATACAACGAGTTTAAAGGTAGGTTTAGAAATAACAAAGCCTTGACGTGGTCATAATGAGCGGTTAGATAAAGTCAACTAGCGTAGTTCGAGAGAATATGTCTAGTAAATTGTTGTAGTTGCTCAAGAGAGAATTACGGCACCTAAAGTGCTCAAGATCAGTAGAGAATACAGTGGCAAAATTGTAGGGAACATAGATAGAAGGATTCGGACAATTGGGAAAACCATAACTCTAGACCTCCTTAATTTAATCTCTAACCCTTTGTCTCGTTAGTTGATAATTTTACCGCTTTCTAGTATTTGCTAGTTAATTAGTTAGAAATATAAATCTCAATCTTTATAATTTAGAAAATTGTTCGATCTTGTCTTTTTAGTGATATAAAACAGATATAGTTAAGCCTTAGTTCTCTGTGGGATTCGACTCCAGACTTTTAGACCGGAATATATTTGCAACGACCGCTTATTATTTTTAGGACTGGTGTTGGGCGTGATCAAATTTTGGCGTCGTTTCCGGGGAACTAACGGTGTAGTTGTAGCTGTATATATTGCTAGGGTTCAAGTTTGAACTTTTATTTTATTTTATTTTTTTTTGTATTTTTTTATAACTATTGATTTGAGAAACATGACATCTTGGATTTATGGTAATTAGGTGTAGATAATTCTACTATTGATCTCCATACATATTGTGAAGGAAAACACCCGTGGCAAAAATTTTAAAATGTTTCTGAGAGCAAGTTATGTTCACCAACTCAATTTTATATGTAGAATGTATGTGATATGTGTGGTGGTCGAAATAGTCACTTTTATGGTTGTGCTTATATTTCTTATCTTCCCCCAACCCTTTACTATGATGGTTCTACCTTTTCTTGTGAAGTTAACAGGAACAAAGAACCTGGGGATGCAGACCTAAAGGAGATCAAAGATATGTTAAAGTGCCTTCTAAAACAAAATAATGAAAATAAATTGCAGATAGAAAGGCAAGAGGCAACTATTCGTAAGTTGGAGGCTCAATTGAGTCAAGTGGTTGGAGCTTTTAATGCTCAACAAGCCAATATTTAGGATAGTAGCCAAGAAGAGCATGACTTTGAGGTGTTAATTAGGGAGGTCAGAGTAGAACATCAACAACCTAGCCAACTACAATTTGAGGATGTCAATGTTGAAGAAGTGAGACTAGAGACAACAAAGACTTTGAGGATATAAATGTTGTTGACTCTAGTATCATTGATGTTGAGGATGTTGAAAGTCCTGAAGTTCATGTGTTTGAGCGCATTGGTTCACACTCCAATCATTTTTTCACATTATGTTTGGATGATGATATGGAAATAGAGTCATCCGAACCAATTGAAGAGTCAAGGAATGAGGAACAAGGTGCATATATTTTGGAATTCTTCTTGCCAGAAAGTCAGGATTACATACCTCATACAAAGGCCAAGGAGTGCAGAATACTACATTATTTCCTTGGGCCAGTTAGATTTGTTCCACTGCCCCATGACCATAATCATAAGCTTGAATCAAAACTTGAGGTTCAATTCATAAGATCGAGGTGGAGGAAAAAAGTGATTCACGTCATGCCGCGATGTTAAATCACGCGCTTGTTGGGAGGCAATCCAGCTTTATTATTATTATTATTATTATTATTATTATTATTATTATTATTATTATTATTATTATTTTTAAATTTAGTTTTTTATTTTTTATTTTTTTTATTATTATTGTATTATTCCTGTAGTGTCGAATTTTGATTTTTAGGAGCATGGAATGCAAAGCCATTGGAAGGATACAACAGTAAACCAAATGATTGGAACTAAGTGTGAGATACCCGCACGAAGGACCAGGCCTGGGAGAAGTCTGAGTACCCCATAAAATGCTAGTGCTTCAGTCTTTGGCCTACCAGGGAGTTCCTTTTACCCTCGTGTATGTATGGATGTGCATTGGGGACAATGCACAATTTAAAGTGTGGGGTGAGGAGATTGTCTAGGTGACTTTTTATGCTATTATAGTTGTGTTAGTTTAGTTGAAAATTTTTGTTTTAAAATAGAAAAGATTGGACTTTTCCCAACGATGGATCTATTAGACAATTTTCTTGAGGGATTTAAGTCTAAAGAAAAAATAATTTTCTTTTGTTAGGTAGTGTAGCAATTTCCCCTTGGTTTTTCTTTGTGTCGCAGTTCTTTTCCAAGGGTTTTTTTTGAACCGGGTATAGTTAGTTTTATTTTTTTAGGAGTAGGAGTTAGTGTGAGATGAATTGAATTACAACGATATCTCTTAACTTTGTTATGCCTTGAGAATATTAAGTACTCTGGTTGTGACGCTTAGACTCAGTTTTTGACTCTTGTATAAGTACCTTAAATCGTATGATCTTAAATTTGCTTAACTGTTTTGACTAGAGTGTCTTGATAAAAACCAATCCTGAATGAGTTATGTGTCATATGTGTGTGTGGGTAAGGTTTTGTGTTATTCTGTGCATGCTTTTTATGTCTAGAACTTGCCCCGTGTGTTTGCAAAGCAAAATAGTAGTTTTATTCAATCTGGGAAGTGATATAGGCGTTTCTTTGTGGAGTCAGATATGTATATTTTACCCGCCTCATTGCTATGTATCGTAGTTAACCCCTTTGAGCCTATAATCCTGTTTTTTTGGCAACCACATTACAAGCCTTACCCATTTGTTTGAATTAACCATCTATTTGAACCATTGTAACCTCTCATGAGCACTTGAATTATTTATGAACTTTGTAAAAGTTAAAGTGTGGAGTGGTTGGTTTGGATTTTGAGTGGAACTAATTAAATAATAAGAAAGGTGCACTATTTTCAAAAAGTAAGAGCCACTTGAATTGAAAAAAAAAGAAAAGAAAAAAATAGTTGGATTGTTGTGAAAAAAATATTCTTTGATAAGTGGTGGCTTTTGATGTAAGTGTGCTTAAAGAAGAATGGGGTAAAATACATTGATGTGAAGGTGGAGTTTTGGTTTGACGTAAGTATGGGGGTTGAATGTTAAACTATATGTATTAAAGTGCTTAGGGAGGTGTAGTCACTCTTATATCTAAATGTATCCTACCCGTCCCGCAGCCTACATTACAACCAAATAAAGTCTTACTTGATCCTAGACTGATCGATCTCGATTAGTAGAGTAGTACACTACGGGCAAGCCTATGGTGAATCTTTTGTGGCATATGAATGTTATTTCTGAGAGTGAGTGCATTCTTTCTATCTTGAGTTTTTAAGTATTCTTAAATTTTATTGTGTGGAACTACTCTGTTTTGTTGTGTGAGGGCACTTGATTCATGAAGAAAAGATAATGTCAGTGACCTCTATGGTAGAGTACGTGGGTGAGTTATCAATAATTCGTGGCACTTGTGAGTCAAATCTTGAGGTGAAGATGTTACGCTTTTGTGCTTAATCTATATAAATAGTCTTGGTGTGATGAGTTAGGAGAATTGTTTGAAAAAGTCGTGTCTATATAAAGTGTAGTTTGATTACTCGAGAACGAGCAATATTTTAACTGTGGGGTGTTGATGATAGGCTATAATTGTGTATTTTAGTCGCTTATTACACTCTAATTTACTGCACTTTAATTGAGTTTGAGCTTTAATTGCTAGTGTTTTGTACTAACTGTATGTTTTATACCTTGTAGGAGTGATTTCGAGCTATATAGATGTTATGAGATGAATTCTAGTGATTTGAAGCTTTGAAGTTTGAGTAAAAGCCCAAGGAATTAAGCCAGAATTGTGTTCGCGGGTCAAATTTGATAGTTAAGAACAAATGAAGACTCGAGTAGGTATATTGTGCATTGTCTAGTAAAATAGACATAACTTTTTGATCTGAACTCCATTTGGATTATATAATATATGGTTGAAAAGTTAACTCGAAGGTTTACAACTTTCATATTTTAAGTTTTTCAAATTCTAAAAGGAACAGGGTGAAAAATGCGGTCGAAACCACGACCGCGGACCTGGATGAGGACTAAGGCAGTGCACTGGAAAAATACCGCGACCGTGAGCGTCCAGAGCTGAAAAATTATCCTTTTTCGCATAGGAGAAGGTATAATTATTTGGGCCTGACCCTACTTGGTATATATTCATGGAAAAACGGTATTTTAAGAGGTTGCACAGATTTTTAATATAGATTCGACCTAAGGAGGTAGATACACAATATGAGCAAGGCGGGGAATTCTTCTACGAGTTTTTTTTCCTCTTCCTATTTTTCATTGTTGGTTATGACTTTTAGTATTGTAGTTTTACATACTATTATGAATATCTAATTTTTTATCTAGGGTTTTGATGGAACCTTTTGTAGGATAAATTCTTGTTATGTTTTTATATAATTGAGCCGTTGGATTTCTCTACTTGTTCAACTACGTGTTTATTGTTGTTGATTTAATGGTGTCACACCTCCTTTTTTCGCGCCCGATGGGGCAGGGGGAGTTTTTTCCAATTAAAGGACAATCGAAACGGGATTGGTTTAATTATTTCAGAGTCGCCACTTGGGAGATTTAGGGTGTCCCAAGTCACCAATTTTAATCCCGAATCGAGGAAAAGAATGACTCTATATTACAGTCTGCGTACCAGAAATCTAGATAAGGAATTCTGTTAACCCGGGAGAAGGTGTTAGGCATTCCCGAGTTCCGTGGTTCTAGCACGGTCGCTCAACTGTTATATTTGGCTTATTTATCTGATTTTTAATACAATATGAACTTATGTGCAAATTTTAACTTTTAACCGCTTTATTATTATTGTTTTTACAAGAATGTGAACATCGCTTAAAACACGTCTTTGGACTGCGTCACATGAAATGCACCCACAATCCGGAACGCATTTTATTTGATGTTTTGAGATTTGGATTTGGGTCGCATGAAATGCGCACCCGAGTTTAAGAAAGTAAATTATTAAACACGCGCCTAAAGAGACTATCGCGTTATTATTTTGGGAAGGCCACGAAATTCACTAAGCGGCCCTCCTGAATTCTAAGTAATTTAAAACAAGTATTTACTGAGGGCCCCGTAATTTGTACTTTTATTCGGCGAGGCTCGTCTCATTTTATTTTTTATTATTATTATTATTATTTTTTTTTTTTTTTATATTTTTAAAGGGATGCCATTTTTGCGCTTTTAACCATACTAAACCTTACAGCTTCTTTACAACTAAAATCTCATAACTTGTTAGAGGTTTAATAAAAGAGTTTTAGCGAATGAGTATTTCGGGATTAGTAATAACATGTACTAATAATAATTTTTTTTTTGAATGAACTAAGCGAAGTAAAGGATGAACAAATTAACGTCAAACTTGTGTCATAGAACAACTAGCCAAACTTAATTAAACGACATCAAATAAACAAGAATAACATAACATGAAAATGAACAAAAATGCAGACAGTGAAACATAGGCAGAAAATTTCCATACCAATTTTTATATTGCATCTCAAACATTCAACGTAAAGTTTATTTATCTAATACATCGAGGTTTACTAACCTTTGCACCTCGACAAACTCAGAACGACAAACACGATTCCGACGGAACTCAAGCCGGACCTCTCTGAACGAAGAACAACGACGGAACCTCGGACAGCACCTCGACGTACCGGACCTCGACGAACCAAAGTCGACCTCGACGGAAAACAGAAAACTCGGCAAGGCGGGATCGCGGCAACCCACAACTGCCCGCGAAAGACGGAACGACGTCGACAGCAGTAAGGTCGACGCGGGGGAGGGGGCTACTGACGGACCTGTTAGGTGGTTTGGACGTGGGGGGTGGTGGTTATGGCGTCGGGGTGGTGTTTGGGAAGATGAGGGTGGTCGTTCATGGATGGACCTGCGGCAGTAGGTGGTTTGGACAGTAGGGGTACCGGGGAAGGTGTTGGTCGTAGTGTTGGTGAAGCCGGTGGCGACGCTAGATGGGTAACAATGGTGGTTTGTTGATGGTGGGTGGTTGTTCGGAGGTTGACGACGGGAGGCGGAGATGGAGCTGGAGCTCGCGGGCTGGGGGAAGGTGACGATGGTGGAGCTGGGAGGAGGAGGTCCGTGTGGTCACTGGTTTTTTTTTCTTCCTCTCTAGGTTTCGTTTTTTTTCTTTTTCGTTTTTTCCTCCTCTGCGTTTTCTTCTGCTTCTTCTTCTTAAGAAGAAGAAGATAAACAGTACGTTGTTTTCTTTTTTTTTTTTTTTTTTTTTTTAAAAATCCTCAAAATCCCTCCCCTTGTCAAATGTGTAGTCCGTGTATTTGGCATGGTTTGCCATGAAAAATGAGCCCACGCGTGGTGGGGTTCAAGGCATATGTCCCCCACGCGTGGTGGGGTTCCCCATGTGTCCTGGACACTGTTTATTATGGGCTAGGTCCGAAAATTAGGCCTAAAACCGGGTATTTTAAACCCGAATATTATTCTTTTGCCAGGACCCGAGAAATAGGAACACGTTGCTTAACTAGTCCTATGTAAGCAAAATAACTACCAAAAATAAGACTAGTATTTAAACAAAACTATCTCTTTTTAAATATATTTTTTTTAAAGATTTAAAATAGCTACAAAATATTAATGAAACTATATTTTTTGTAATTTTCGTTTTTCTTAAATATTAAGATAAAATCTGAAGTAATATTTTTTGTATTTTTTCAAAGTTAAAAATGACTATAGAATATTAATAAAATTATTTTTTTGTAATTTTCGTTCTTTAATAAAGATGTAATATTTTTGTATTTTTTCAAAGTTATAATGACTGCAAACATTAATAGAACTATATTTTTGTAATTTTCGAATTTATATAAAGTACCAAAATAAAGTACAATTTTTGTATTTTTCAAGTTTATGAGAGATACATAAACTAAAATTTATATATATTTTTTGAAATTTTCTTTTTGCGCCGAAAATAAAGTAAAAATAGTTAAAATGACCGTGTTGGACCCAATTTCACATATTCACGCTAAAAATGTGAAAATTCTCAGGGAGGGTCAAAATCACGTGCTTACAGCTGCCCCTCTTTGACTGGAAACACGAAGAGTTTTCCGACAAAGAACGACTGGACGTGTTTTTGACCCGACCATTACTTGGACGGACTACACTTAAGGAAAGGGAGGGAATGTGACCGAGCCCTGGTACCTGAGCTGCCTACATATCCTTGGTTATACAGGAATCAGGCCACGTGTAGTTCGGGAATGAGAGAGATAGTGAAGTGTACCGAGGTGGAGAGCCGATCGAGGTGCCGTTCCGTCGAGGTTCCGGTCCGCGGTCCTGTCATTACAACAAAAATGAAAACTGAAAAAGACTAACTAAGCCTATCAGCTACTAGTTACAAGGATTCCTATCTCTTAAGTCTTCTGAAACTTGGTCTTGAGTCTTGAATGGTGCTTCATACAGACTTTTGGACTTGAACCTTGATACTTTTGTAGGCGCTAGTTCTTGAGCAGATCACATTTGTTCTCCACATCCGTGCTTCGGATTCATTCATTTTTCTCTTTTTCTTTTTCTTCTTCTTTTTTTTTCTTTTTGTTTTTTTTTTTTTTTGTGACTAGCTTTTGTTGACCCTCTCAGACTGTTGACTCGCATTCTTGGGGCGAGATTCTTGTTGCTTCTATCTTGGATTGAGTGCTGGGGATTTTTGTTGTAATCCTTCTGCTCTCCAGTGGGTCACTGCTTGATTTTGAAAAATGTTTTCTCCGTTCTACAGGCGGGTCCCTGACAATCAAAACAAACAAAACAAACAAAATTTCCTAACCCAGTTTGTACTGGGAAGGTTTGTGAGTCGTTAGCAAAATTGTAACTCACTTACACTACTGATGCAATGATGAGAGTAAACTAAAGACTAGGCTAGGATGTGCATCTCCTAGGAGTAAAACCAAAACTCTTGCTAGCAAATGTGTCTGCTAAAATAAAAACCTCAATGACTCAAACTAGAAAGTGTGTCTTCTATGGTTGAATCGGACTGAGCTAAACTAGGAAGTGCGTCTCCTAAGGGTGAAAACTTCAGTGATTAGAACTAGGAAGTGCGTCCTATTGGTGAAACTTGCTTAGGAAGTGCGTCTCCTATTGGTGAAACTTGCTTAGGAAGTGCGTCTCCTACTGGTGAAACTTATCTTAGGAAGTGCGTCTCCTACTGATAAAACTTGCTTAGGAAGTGCGTCTCCTACTGGTGAAACTTGCTTAGGAAGTGCGTCTCCTACTGGTGAAACTGAAACTTAGGAAGTGCGTCTCCTATTGGTGAAACTGAAACTAGGAAGTGCGTCTCCTATTGGTGAAATAAACTTAGGAAGTGCGTCTCCTATTGGTGAAACTTGTTTAGGAAGTGCGTCTCCTATTGGTGAAACTTGCTTAGGAAGTGCGTCTCCTATTGGTGAAACTTGCTTAGGAAGTGCGTCTCCTACTGGTGAAACTTATCTTAGGAAGTGCGTCTCCTACTGATAAACTTGCTTAGGAAGTGCGTCTCCTACTGGTGAAACTTGCTTAGGAAGTGCGTCTCCTACTGATAAACTTGCTTAGGAAGTGCGTCTCCTACTGGTGAAACTTGCTTAGGAAGTGCGTCTCCTACTGGTGAAACTTGCTTAGGAAGTGCGTCTCCTACTGATAAAATAAACTTAGGAAGTGCGTCTCCTATTGGTGAAACTTGCTTAGGAAGTGCGTCTCCTATTGGTGAAACTTGCTTAGGAAGTGCGTCTCCTATTGGTGAAACTGAACCTAGGAAGTGCGTCTCCTATTGGTGAAATAAACTTAGGAAGTGCGTCTCCTATCGGTGAAATTAACTTAGGAAGTGCGTCTCCTACTGGTGAAACTTAGGAAGTGCGTCTCCTATTGGTGAAACTGAAACTTAGGAAGTGCGTCTCCTACTGGTGAAACTGAAACTTAGGAAGTGCGTCTCCTATTGGTGAAACTGAAACTTAGGAAGTGCGTCTCCTATTGGTGAAATAAACTTAGGAAGTGCGTCTCCTACTGGTGAAACTTTTTAGGAAGTGCGTCTCCTACTGGTACAATGGATTTAGGAAGTGCGTCTCCTACTGGTGAAACTTGCTTAGGAAGTGCGTCTCCTACTGGTGAAACTTATCTTAGGAAGTGCGTCTCCTACTGATAAAACTTGCTTAGGAAGTGCGTCTCCTACTGGTGAAACTTTCTTAGGAAGTGCGTCTCCTACTGGTGAAACTTTCTTAGGAAGTGCGTCTCCTACTGGTGAAACTTGCTTTAGGAAGTGCGTCTCCTATGGTGAAACTGAAACTTAGGAAGTGCGTCTCCTATTGGTGAAACTGAAACTTAGGAAGTGCGTCTCCTATTGGTGAAATAAACTTAGGAAGTGCGTCTCCTACTGGTGAAACTTTTTAGGAAGTGCGTCTCCTACTGGTACAATGGATTTAGGAAGTGCGTCTCCTACTGGTGAAACTTGCTTAGGAAGTGCGTCTCCTACTGGTGAAACTTATCTTAGGAAGTGCGTCTCCTACTGATAAAACTTGCTTAGGAAGTGCGTCTCCTACTTGTGAAACATTTTAGGAAGTGCGTCTCCTACTTGTGAAACTTTTTAGGAAGTGCGTCTCCTACTTGTGAAACTTTTTAGGAAGTGCGTCTCCTATTGGTACAATGGACTTAGGAAGTGCGTCTCCTATTGGTAAAACTGAACTTAGGAAGTGCGTCTCCTACTGGTGAATGGATTTAGGAAGTGCGTCTCCTATTGGTAGAACTGAATTTAGGAAGTGCGTCTCCTATGGTAAAACTGAACTTAGGAGGAAATGCATCTCCTATGGGTAAAACTAAAACTTAGGAGGAAATGCATCTCCTATGGGTAAAGACGTGGAATGTATGCCTCTGTTATGGGTAAAGACGTGGAATGTATGCCTCTGCTATCTGGGCGGGCTCCCAATTTCAACACTTGAAAAGTAAAGACTGAATTTATGCCTCTCATTATACAGGTGGGCGCCTGGCTTCAACACTTAAAAGTAAAGACTGAATGTATTCCTCTCATTATACAGGTGGGCGCCTGGTTTCAACACTTAAAAGTAAAGACTGAATGTATTCCTCTCATTATACAGGTGGGCGCCTGGCTTCAACACTTAAAAAAAAGACTGAAACCAACAGATCCTATTTGAGGGCGGATGAACCCAACAGATCCTATTTGAGGGCGGATGAACCCGACAGATCCTATTTGAGGGCGGATTAACCCAACAGATCCTATTTGAGGGCGGATGAACCCGACAGATCCTATTTGAGGGCGGATGAACCCGACAGATCCTATTTGAGGGCGGATGAACCCGACAGATCCTATTTGAGGGCGGATTAACCCGACAGATCCTATTTGAGGGCGGATTAACCCGACAGATCCTATTTGAGGGCGGATTAACCCGACAGATCCTATTTGAGGGCGGATGAACCCGACAGATCCTATTTGAGGGCGGATTAACCCGACAGATCCTATTTGAGGGCGGATTAACCCGACAGATCCTATTTGAGGGCGGATTAACCCGACAGATCCTATTTGAGGGCGGATGAACCCGACAGATCCTATTTGAGGGCGGATTAACCCGACAGATCCTATTTGAGGGCGGATTAACCCAACAGATCCTATTTGAGGGCGGATGAACCCGACAGATCCTATTTGAGGGCGGATTAACCCAACAGATCCTATTTGAGGGCGGATTAACCCAACATATCCTATTTGAGGGCGGATGAACCCAACATATCCTATTTGAGGGCGGATGAACCCGACATATCCTATTTGAGGGCGGATGAACCCAACATATCCTATTTGAGGGCGGATGAACCCGACAGATCCTATTTGAGGGCGGATTAACCCAACATATCCTATTTGAGGGCGGATGAACCCAACATATCCTATTTGAGGGCGGATGAACCCGACATATCCTATTTGAGGGCGGATGAACCCAACATATCCTATTTGAGGGCGGATGAACCCGACATATCCTATTTGAGGGCGGATGAACCCGACAGATCCTATTTGAGGGCGGATTAACCCGACAGATCCTATTTGAGGGCGGATTAACCCAACAGATCCTATTTGAGGGCGGATTAACCCAACAGATCCTATTTGAGGGCGGATTAACCCAACAGATCCTATTTGAGGGCGGATGAACCCGACAGATCCTATTTGAGGGCGGATTAACCCGACAGATCCTATTTGAGGGCGGATTAACCCAACAGATCCTATTTGAGGGCGGATTAACCCAACAGATCCTATTTGAGGGCGGATTAACCCAACATATCCTATTTGAGGGCGGATGAACCCAAAAATATCCTTAAGACTTGAAAATGTCTTACCTTGAATACTTGCTGGGGATTGGGATGAATTTTCCTTTTCTACCTTCCCCATTTTTATTGTTATTCTTTTTTTCTCTTTTTTTTTTTATTCCTTTTTTTTTTTTTTGTTTTGTTTTTGCATAGCTTCTTCCTTCAAAGACTACCTCCCTTGATTTACTTACCTGTTGGGGGGTAAATGTTATCAGCTGGGGGTACCCGACTTCCAGAAAATTTTCTAAATGGAAGGAAAATTTTCTGCCCCAGTTTGATAATATCCCTTGTGGCACGCAGTTCTGGCATCAATGCCATTTCCTTTACCTGTTTCAAATCAAACAAAATTTGTCAGTTTAAAACATGGTGGTTGGCTGTGATACTCCTACTGGGATGGCTTTCCCTTTCTCCTGCCTTTCTCTGTGCTCCACAACTTGTTGGGGATGATATCGTGTGCTGGGGATAATCCCTTCCTGCTGGGGATATCCCTCTTCTTTTGTGGCATAGCTCGGAAACTGGCATTTTCCCGACCTTAGTCTAGTATGGATTTCGCCAAATCATGCTCACTGCTTTCCTTGCTTTGTTCATGGGCCTTGGCCTTGAGGTTTATAACTTTTGATAAAGGCAACGATATCCCTCTTGACGCTCGTCAATCCTTCTGTCAATTCCCTTTTCTGGGGACATCTTTTTTGACACTGACCTCGCGCTTGTTCCTTGCTGACTATACCATTCGGATATACTAGTCAGATCTCATCTTGGAAAGCTGATGGCATATTTTGAAGTCATTTCATACTTGTTCTGACCGGACAGACTCTATTGGGGAAAATTTTTATGAAAGGAGAAAGATAACATAAACAAAATAAAAGACAAAGGAAACAATGACTCTTTTACAAAAGAAACTATAAATAAAAACCTATCAAACGCAGATACCGACTCTAATGGCCATGACATGCGTATGTGGCCTATCCTCTGTCGTCAATCATCTTTTAAGATCTTCCATTGGCGATTCCCCCTCTGATTCTCAATCTTATTCGACTTGTAGTGCCCGAAGGGTTTTCACTATCAAGTCTCTCTCATTTTTGGGTTCTTCTCTCAGCTTTCATCGCCTTATGGTGCCTGTGAAGGTTTTCACCAATAAGACTCTCTCGTTTTATGTCTCTCTCCAGCTGGGGATTTGGAGTGTTGCCGGTATGACTCTTTCTGTTGGAGATTAGAGTCCTTTCTGCTGTGGAACAGAATGTTATGCTCGCCGGCAAGACTCTTCATTAGTCTGACTTGACATCTTTTGAAGACTGATCGGAAGGTCTTTCTTTGGACCGTAATGTGGGTTTTGGATAGGGCTAGAAAGAAAGGGTATTAAAGGCTCAAAAGTGCATCGATTCTGGGTTATTAATTACAACTTTCGGAACCAGATTTATTTACAACGAACGCAACCTCAGCCCCAGTTTTCTTGCTTGGGGATATTTTTTGATTTTTTCATTTTTCAAAACTATGACCGAGCCGTGAAGCGCCTACGTATCCTCTTTGAGGAATCAGGTCAAACGTAGTTCCCAATTCCTCTTTTCATTTGACTTTCGCTTTTTTGCTTTTTGTTATCATTTTTCTTTTCTCTTTTTCTTTTCTCATTTTCCATTGTCGTTTTTTTTTCTCTCTTTTTCTTTCATTCTTCTTTTCCCATTTTGTTGTTTTCTTTTCTTTCTTTTCTCTTACCCACCATGCTTGCGAATTTTATTCGTTGCTACTAATTCCGAACGAGGGGTACGAAAGAAAATAAATAAGGCTCCAAAGGGGTTAACGAAGGATAAAGTGTTTGGATAGTAGAACAAAATGCCTTCGTCATTCCAGTCTTCAACACATGCCAAGTGCAAACAACACAATTAAACAATAGATTTATAGTCTTTTCCGATGGTGCCGGACTTGACAATTATATTTAACCTCTGTTTGTTCATTTGTCACTTCTAAGACACCGTTGGGCGCCACTCTCATTCTCATTATTGTGAACGACCCTCATGCCAATTTAGGCGAATCTTTCTTTAATGGATTTCTTTGCGTTTAACTTGCCCCAGTTCCACATGACTCGAGCTCTGTATGATCTCAACCGTTCTTATTTTCCTTTAACTATTCTGATCGCCTTTCCAGGGTTTGGATTATTAACTTTAAGACTAGGCCCAAACTGGGTGCGCATGTCATGTCCCTAGAATCGGCATTGAACAAAAAATGATAAAAGGACTAAACAAAAAGATGACTGGAAATAATAAAAGACCGGATTTTGTATTAGACTACCGGTGAAATGGTTTGAATAACAAACAAATGAAATAAAAATCCTAAACAACCTGGACAAAACTAAAGCAAACTGCTATGACAAAACGGAAAGATAAGCGGAAAGATATACACAAAACAAAATCCGAATTACAATCCTAATAATCCGAACAAACAGGAATGACAACAAAATAAGCCACCAACTGCTTCTTTCTTGTTAACCAAGGAACGGAGCGTCCTCCCATTTTATCAAAATTGGCCTTTTAACCACTGAGCTTTGCATCAATACTGCCAAGACCATTACCAGCTTCCATATCTCCGTCAACAAGTTTCCAACAAGATTCGAGTGCTTCTGTCATCAGGCCTGATCCCCGCAGAGTGTGCATCATGAGGTGCAAGTAAAGGATTCCGGGTGTCATTGTTCGGCTTACCACAAACCAACCACCTTAACTTTATTTGCGAAACAAACAGGTTAGAATGGACTCAGTCGGTCCTCATTATTGACAACATCTTTTTTTTCTTTTTCTTTTTCGATGTTTTTCTTTTTTTTTTCTTTTTTTTCGCTTTTTCTTTTTCATTCTTTTTTTTCATTCTTTTTCATTTTTTTCCATTTCTTTTTTTTCATTTCTTTTTTTTCATTTCTTTTTTCTTGTGGTCGAATCTTATGGAGATTGCCTACGTATCATGACCCCGCATGAATCAGACCTTGCGTAGTTCGGACCAATAAAAGATAATCAACACTAAACACACATTTTTTTTTTTTTTTAAAATTTAAAACAAACTGGGTTTCAAGGATTTAAAGATTACCCACCAGCTTGAAAATTAAACAACCCGCCTATTTTAATCAAAAGATTTATAAACTCAAAAAACAAAATTCCAGCCCCCTTTCTCTGTTCGACAAATGCAACCAAATGGTTATTTTTTGCAAATGTGGCCCCTTCCAAATTTTCACATGAATTTTGAGGCCGGGGGGATTATTTTGACACTTTTAAACTTGTCCATTCTTTTACGAAAATAACCTTTCGACAACTGAAAGATACTCTAAGGCTATTTCGGCAAGAACGGTTTAAGACGCGGCCGAAGCTGGCTCGGCTTATTATGACAAAAGACGGTATTCACATGACCGCTGACTCTTTGATTTTTTTTTCTTATTATAATAAAAACCTGGTGTTGCAAACACGGCCTTTCGACGTCTCGGGGACGAAGCTTTTTAAGGCTGTGAGGGTCAACTGGACCAAATCTTAAAAAGTGACCCGATGGTGGCTATTTATGCAAAGTCAGCCTTCCGGCGTCCCTTTTGGGAACATTCGGCTATGTCTTGATAAAACAACGTCACCCGACTTCTTTATGACAAAAACTAAAATTTGACATGTATTTTTTTTTATGATTATTATTTGTTTGTTTTTGGCTTTTTAGCAAAACGGTGGGGTTGGACCCGATGAGGGTTGCCTACGTATCTCACATCCGGTGAGAATCAAACCCGCGTAGTTCGGGCAAATAACTGTTTTTGAGAGGACCCTTTTCCATTTTCTATATTTATTTTTTATATTTTATTATTATTTTCACAACAATCAAATAGACTATTATTCTATTATTTTCATTTATAACAAACAAACGAATTAACGAAAAACATAAAACATTCCTTCTTTTTTGAGAAGGTGGGGTTGGACCCGATGAGGGTTGCCTACGTATCTCACATCCGGTGAGAATCAAACCCGCGTAGTTCGGTCAAATAAGAATAAGTAGGCAAATAAAAAGATGAACTAACCTTTTTGAATTTTCGTTTAAAAGAACTACTTTAAAAGAAGCAAGGAAATATTATTTTTTGATTGATTTTCCTTTTTAAAAGAAAGACTAATATTTTTTGAATTTTCGTTTTTTTATTATTCTAAAGAAAAGAAGAAAATATTTTTCGGAATTTTACCTTTAATATAAGAAATGCTTCTAAAATGTTTTTTTTTCTGAATTTTCTAAAGAAGAATCAAAATATTTTCGGATTTTTATTTATCTATTTTATCTTTTTTGAATTTGAACTTTCTTTTGAATTTTTTTTTGGATTATGTATATACTTATTTTTGGAACAAATAATAAAACTCTTTTTATTTTTATTTCTGGCATTTTCATAGACAAACAAAATAAAATAAAATAAAACATTTTTTTTTAAAAACAAACTCTTTTTCATTTTCATTTAATGGCAAAACAAACTATTCTCTTTAATATTTTTTTTTTAAAAACAGACAGAACAATGGTGATTTTTATTTTTCCTTTGCTTTTAATATAGCGAACTAACAAGACATTTTTTCATTTTTTAAAATTTCGGCAGAGTTTCGACTCTACTCGGACTGCTATGCTGTTATTTTCTCCTCTTTTTCACGATTTATTTTTAATCTGTGGAAAATAATGAAAACATACAAAATCTTTTTTGAATTTTCATGCTTTGTTTTATTTGTAATTTTTTTTATTATTTATTATTTCTTTCAAAAATGTGGCATGGGAGACATAACGATTTCCAAGACTTGTTGGATTCCGCAAATGCTCCCCATGCGCTTTTCCCAACATATGAAGCGTGGGGGACATATGGGAATTCCAAGACTTCTTGGATTCCACAAATGTTCCCCATGTGTTTTCCCAAAAAGCAAGCGTGGGGGACATAGGGAATTCCAAGGCTTCTTGGATTCCGCAAATGTTCCCCATGCTTTGATTAAAATAACATCATGCTGGAAATGACCAAATGACCCATTCGCCCTTGACTGAATACAACATGTAGCACATAGGATGCCATAAGATGGTCTATTATTTTCAGGTTGCTTGTCCTAGACGGACCCAACCCCTGTGTTGAGTCCCCTAAGTCAAATGCACATGATGCAAATAAACGTTCCTACTAGGGATCCGGCATGTGGCTTTGTTATACTAAGTTCAGAACCTGGGTGTTTGTTCTAGACCTGGCTTACCCGAGCGGACAGCTCGAGCCGAGGGGGGGCAGCGTACCGGGAATACAGAAGCTTCACCGGCTTAGCAACTTGTCCGAACCTCGTTCTAAATTGGGATTGGACACTATACAGAAAAGAAGTCGTACGAAGTACACCCTTCTTCATGATTCAGAAGACTCAGAGAGAAGATGGGTTTCGGCACAATTTATATACAGTTCACATAATATCAAAGCGGTAAAAGCAACATTTAGCACATTAGGCTCAAACATGTAAAAATCAGATAAAGCCAAATATAACAATTTATCTAAGCTCGAATTTCTAACCCTGAACCAGTGGTTCTGGGTCGAATCCCCAGCAGAGTCGCCAGAGCTGTCACACCTCCTTTTTTCGCGCCCGATGGGGCAGGGGGAGTTTTTTCCAATTAAAGGACAATCGAAACGGGATTGGTTTAATTATTTCAGAGTCGCCACTTGGGAGATTTAGGGTGTCCCAAGTCACCAATTTTAATCCCGAATCGAGGAAAAGAATGACTCTATATTACAGTCTGCGTACCAGAAATCTAGATAAGGAATTCTGTTAACCCGGGAGAAGGTGTTAGGCATTCCCGAGTTCCGTGGTTCTAGCACGGTCGCTCAACTGTTATATTTGGCTTATTTATCTGATTTTTAATACAATATGAACTTATGTGCAAATTTTAACTTTTAACCGCTTTATTATTATTGTTTTTACAAGAATGTGAACATCGCTTAAAACACGTCTTTGGACTGCGTCACATGAAATGCACCCACAATCCGGAACGCATTTTATTTGATGTTTTGAGATTTGGATTTGGGTCGCATGAAATGCGCACCCGAGTTTAAGAAAGTAAATTATTAAACACGCGCCTAAAGAGACTATCGCGTTATTATTTTGGGAAGGCCACGAAATTCACTAAGCGGCCCTCCTGAATTCTAAGTAATTTAAAACAAGTATTTACTGAGGGCCCCGTAATTTGTACTTTTATTCGGCGAGGCTCGTCTCATTTTATTTTTTATTATTATTATTATTATTTTTTTTTTTTTATATTTTTAAAGGGATGCCATTTTTGCGCTTTTAACCATACTAAACCTTACAGCTTCTTTACAACTAAAATCTCATAACTTGTTAGAGGTTTAATAAAAGAGTTTTAGCGAATGAGTATTTCGGGATTAGTAATAACATGTACTAATAATAATTTTTTTTTTGAATGAACTAAGCGAAGTAAAGGATGAACAAATTAACGTCAAACTTGTGTCATAGAACAACTAGCCAAACTTAATTAAACGACATCAAATAAACAAGAATAACATAACATGAAAATGAACAAAAATGCAGACAGTGAAACATAGGCAGAAAATTTCCATACCAATTTTTATATTGCATCTCAAACATTCAACGTAAAGTTTATTTATCTAATACATCGAGGTTTACTAACCTTTGCACCTCGACAAACTCAGAACGACAAACACGATTCCGACGGAACTCAAGCCGGACCTCTCTGAACGAAGAACAACGACGGAACCTCGGACAGCACCTCGACGTACCGGACCTCGACGAACCAAAGTCGACCTCGACGGAAAACAGAAAACTCGGCAAGGCGGGATCGCGGCAACCCACAACTGCCCGCGAAAGACGGAACGACGTCGACAGCAGTAAGGTCGACGCGGGGGAGGGGGCTACTGACGGACCTGTTAGGTGGTTTGGACGTGGGGGGTGGTGGTTATGGCGTCGGGGTGGTGTTTGGGAAGATGAGGGTGGTCGTTCATGGATGGACCTGCGGCAGTAGGTGGTTTGGACAGTAGGGGTACCGGGGAAGGTGTTGGTCGTAGTGTTGGTGAAGCCGGTGGCGACGCTAGATGGGTAACAATGGTGGTTTGTTGATGGTGGGTGGTTGTTCGGAGGTTGACGACGGGAGGCGGAGATGGAGCTGGAGCTCGCGGGCTGGGGGAAGGTGACGATGGTGGAGCTGGGAGGAGGAGGTCCGTGTGGTCACTGGTTTTTTTTTCTTCCTCTCTAGGTTTCGTTTTTTTTCTTTTTCGTTTTTTCCTCCTCTGCGTTTTCTTCTGCTTCTTCTTCTTAAGAAGAAGAAGATAAACAGTACGTTGTTTTCTTTTTTTTTTTTTTTTTTTTTTTAAAAATCCTCAAAATCCCTCCCCTTGTCAAATGTGTAGTCCGTGTATTTGGCATGGTTTGCCATGAAAAATGAGCCCACGCGTGGTGGGGTTCAAGGCATATGTCCCCCACGCGTGGTGGGGTTCCCCACGTGTCCTGGACACGGTTTATTGTGGGCTAGGTCCGAAAATTAGGCCTAAAACCGGGTATTTTAAACCCGAATATTATTCTTTTGCCAGGACCCGAGAAATAGGAACACGTTGCTTAACTAGTCCTATGTAAGCAAAATAACTACCAAAAATAAGACTAGTATTTAAACAAAACTATCTCTTTTTAAATATATTTTTTTTAAAGATTTAAAATAGCTACAAAATATTAATGAAACTATATTTTTTGTAATTTTCGTTTTTCTTAAATATTAAGATAAAATCTGAAGTAATATTTTTTGTATTTTTTCAAAGTTAAAAATGACTATAGAATATTAATAAAATTATTTTTTTGTAATTTTCGTTCTTTAATAAAGATGTAATATTTTTGTATTTTTTCAAAGTTATAATGACTGCAAACATTAATAGAACTATATTTTTGTAATTTTCGAATTTATATAAAGTACCAAAATAAAGTACAATTTTTGTATTTTTCAAGTTTATGAGAGATACATAAACTAAAATTTATATATATTTTTTGAAATTTTCTTTTTGCGCCGAAAATAAAGTAAAAATAGTTAAAATGACCGTGTTGGACCCAATTTCACATATTCACGCTAAAAATGTGAAAATTCTCAGGGAGGGTCAAAATCACGTGCTTACAAATGGCCATCGATTAACTGTGACTATTTATTATGTGTTGCTTGAGAAAGAATACATATTTAGGGGGTTGTTGAACAACATCACTCCTAACGTATGTGAGAAATCAATACAACAGGTTTAAAGGTAGGTTCAGAAGTAACAAAGTCTTGACGTGGTCATAATGAGCGGTTAGATAAAGCCAACTAGAGTAGTTCGAGAGAATATTTCTAGTATATTATTGTTGTTGCTCGAGAGAGAATTACGACACCTAAAATGCTCAAGATCAGTAGAGAATACATTGGCAAAATTGTAGGGAATATAGCTAGAAGGATTCCGACAATTGGCGAAGTCATAACTCGAGACCTCCTTAATTTAGTCTCCAACCCTTTGTCTTGTTAATTGATAATTTTACCGCTTTCTAGTATTTGCTAGTTAATTAGTTAGATATATAAATCTCAATCTTTATAATTTAGAAAATTGTTCAAACTTGTCTTTTTAGTGATATTAAATAGATATAGCTAAGCCTTAATTCTCTGTGGGATTCGACTCCAGACTTTTAGACCGGATTATATTTGCTTCGACCACTTATATTTTTTAGAATTAGAGTTGGGCATGATCACTTGCCAATGTAGAATCTTCTACCATACAACATCTGATAATTCACATTCAATAATAAGTGTTGTATTATCTCATACTTTCTCTGACACAGTGAACATACTGTGTCTTCTACTAATCCCCATCTTGCTAGCCTTTCTTTGGTGGCTAACCTATCTTTTAGTGCCAACCTTAATAAGAATATCCATTTTGGAAGCCCATTGTTGTTGCAGGCTATCTTCCTCCATGACACCTTTTGAAAGCTCCCTTGCAATGCTTTGTATATGTGCTTTATAGAGAACTTTTCCATTTGATTCACATCTTCTTCTGAATAAACAGCCTCTTCAAACTGTCTTTAGGCCTTGAAGATCTTCTGGATAACCCACGATGTGCTCTTTGGCTCAGTGTTTCATATAGTGTTCCTTATATATATATATATATATATATATATATATAAACTAAATGAAACATTAATAACTAAGGCGGTGAAAGCAAAACATTATTAGTGAGTATTAGTTTAACTCTGTAGAAAATGATATCAGCAACTACTAAACACTTGAATTCTTTGAACCAAATAAGCACCAATAAAAATTTGGATATATGTTTTATGTTACCTTCTACATGTTAGTTTGAAAGAAAATACACGTACCATGCTGCTTAAAATTTGAACCTCAAATGGCGTAAACAATGATATAAGACTGAGTGGTGTTTAATAATTTTATATTATAAAATAGTGTACGATATAATTCGGCATACACATGCACCACACGTGCAGAGAAACTAACATATTTCTATATTTGTGTATTATTTCTGTTTTAAATTCTTACTATTTTACTGTTATTATGGCAGGATTACTTTTTTACGTTATTCATTGTTTGGTTTATGTGTCTTTAGTTTGTGTTGCCTAGATTTTGAGTCCAAGGAACATATGCCAAACAAGCTGTATAAATAGAGTTCCACTTAACGTTTTTGTGAGTTAAATAATCATTTCTTCAAAAATAGTTTTTCCAATTTTTTTGACATTATTTTTGTACTCTACTCATATTTTAGTTTGTCTTTATAAATATTGTACAGAAAAAATATACGTGCAACGCAAGTGCAAAAATACTAATACTATAATAAAAGGCTAAATCCAACCTATTTTAACTATACCTCCTATTTGACCCAATACCGACCCATGATATCCTTTTATATGATAAACAAATGCGCAAAAAGGTCTAAAATTACAGGCTTGAGATCTGTAATTAGCTTTTGATCGCTTAAATATATATAACTACAGTTCATATCCAAATTTTGCGGGAGAAATTCAAAAATAGCCAAATTTATAACTGGTGGTTCAAAAGTTGCCGAGTTTCAAAAGTAATCGAAATTTAGCCACTTTTCATGTAAAGATAAATCTGAGCGACAATACTGTTCAAAACCCGAAAAATACGCCAGTATATTATGCTGGAGTTCCAGCATAAGTATACTTGAACTCCAGCATATTATACTGGAGTTCCAGGATAAGTATGCTGGAACTCTAGCATAATATGATGGAGTTCCGGCATAGGTACACTAGAACTCCAACGTAATATAATGGAGTTCCAGCAAGTATACTGGTCCAGCATAATATACTGGAGTTTGGAGCACCGGTGCTTCAGTCTTCAGTATATTATACTGGAGCCAGCAAAGTATACCGGCGCATAATATGCTGGAGTTCATACACATGTGCATCGAACTCCAGTAAATTATGCTGGACCGGTCTCTATTGCAGCAAAATAGTGGCTATTTTTCATTGACTTGGTAAACGCTGGCTATTTCCGAAAGACCAGTCCGAAACTGGCTATACCGTGCTATTTTTACAATTTTTGTTGCTAATAGGAAAAATCCTCTACGGTCCAAAATTATGTCACAAATCCAACACTTGGCACGTTCACATCAAGGGCGGCAATAAAGACTTGGGCAGTGAGGTCGTCTGCCTAAGGCCCCTCAAAATTTGAAGGCTTCAAATTTATTTTAATTTTTTTTTTTGGTAATTAAAGACTTTATTTACCAAGTAAAATATTTACATCTTTACAAAATTCAACTTGCCTAACAGAGCTCCTGCTGGACATGAAGCCCCATCAAGGAATTTTTCTAACTTACTTCATGTTTTCCTATTGCCTCTACACTTAAGCTCAGTCTGGATACCAATTCATATTATTCACATAGCTATCCAGTTTTGCAACCTGCTGAGCTCTAATGTGTATCTCTTGGATGATCAATCTAACTATACCATTTGCATTATTCTTCTTCTTCTAGAAAATGATACTATTTCTTGCTTGCCATATATGATAAACTGCTGCAGCTAACACCATTCTGTATATTGCTGCTCCTGCACTCTTCCCTTTTGCTGCCTTCTCTGTCCACTGTATTTCTTCATGCCATTCTTTCTTCCTTCTCGTGATTCCTTGCTGATGATAGGCTATAATTGCGTATTTTCGTCGCTTATTACACTCTAATTTACTGCACTTTAATTGAGTTTGAGCTTTAATCGCTAGTGTTTTGCACTAACTGTGTGTTTTATGCCTTGTAGGAGTGATTCCGAGCTATATAGATGTTATAGAATGAATTTTAGTGATTTGGAGCTTTGCAGTCTGAGTAAAAGCCCAAGGAATTAAGCCGAGATCGTGTTCGGGGGTCAAATTTGATAGTTAAGAACAAACGAAGACTCGAGTAGGCATATTGTATATTGTCTAGGAAAATAGACATAACTCTTTGCTCCAAACTCTATTTAGGCTATATAATATATGGTTAGAAATCTAAGTCAAAGGGCTACAACATTTATGTTTTACATTTTCCCATATTCCAAATGGAACAGGGTGAAACACGCGGTCAAATTTGCAACCGCAGACCTAGATGCGGATTGAGGCAGTGCATTGGGAAAATACCGCGCTCGGACCGCGACCGCGAGCGTCCAGACCTGAAAAATTATCCTTTTTTGCGTAGAAGAAGGTATAATTATTTGGGCCCGACCCTACTTTGTATATATACATGGAAAAATGGTATTTTAAGAGGTTGGACAGATTTTTGACATAGATTCGACCTAAGGAGGCAGAGACACAATAGGATCAAGGCGGGGAATTCTTCTACGAGTTTTTTCTTCCTCTTCCTATTTTTCATTGTTGATTATGACTTTTAGTATTGTAGTTTTACATACTATTATGAATATCTAATTTTTTATCTAGGGTTTTGATGGAATCTTTTGTAGGATAAATTCTTGTTATGTTTTTATATAATTGAGCCGTTGGATTTATCTCCTTGTTCAACTACGTGTTTCTTGTTGTTGATTGAATGACCATCAATTAACTGTGCCTATTTATTATGTGTTGCTTGAGAAATGATACATATTTAGGGGGTTGTTGAACAACGGCACTCCTAACGTATGTGAGAAATCAATACAGTGGGTTTAAAGGTAGGTTTAGAAATAACAAAGCCTTGAGGTGGTAAGATAAAACCAACTATCGTAGTTCGAGAGAATATGTCTAGTAAATTGTTGTAGTTGCTCGAGAGAGAATTACGGCACCTAAAGTGCTCAAGATCAATAGAGAATACATTGGCAAAATTGTAGGGAACATAGCTAGAAGGATTCTGACAATTGGGAAAATCATAACTCTAGACCTCCTTAATTTAGTCTCCAACCCTTTGTCTCGTTAGTTGATAATTTTACCGCTTTCTAGTATTTGCTAGTTAATTAGTTAGAAATATAAATCTCAATCTTTATAAACAACAACATCCCAGTATAATCCCACAAGTGGGGTCTGGGGAGGGTAATATGTATGCAGACCTTACCCCTACCCCGAGGGGCAGAGAGGCTATTTTCAGGAAATATTTTCAAACTTTTCTTTTTAGTGATATTAAATAGATATAGCTAAGACTTAGTTCTCTGTGGGATTCGACTCCGGACTTTTAGAACGGATTATATTTGCAACAACCACTTATTATTTTTAGGACTAGAGCTGGGCGTGATCAAATTTTGGCGCCGTTGCCGGTGAACTAACGGTGTAGTTGTAGCTGTATATATTGCTAGGGTTCAAGTTTGAACTTTTATTTTGTTTTGTTTTGTTTTTTGTATTTTTTTTATAACTATTGATTTTAGAAACATGACATCTTGGAATTATGGTAATTTAGGTGTAGATAATTCTACTATTGATCTCCATACATATTGTGAAGGAAACCACCCGTGGCAAAATTTTAAAACGTTCCTGAGAGCAAGTTATGTGCACCAACTCAATCTTATATGTGGAATGTATGTGATATGTGTGATGGTCGAAATAGTCACTTTTATGGTTGTGCTTATATTTCTTATCTTCCCCCAACCCCTTACTATGATGGTTCTACCTTTTCTTGTGAAGTTAACAGGAACAAAGAACCTAGGGATGCAGACCAGAAGGAGATCAAAGATATGGTAAAGTGCCTTATGAAACAAAATAATGAAAATCAATTGCAGATAGAAAGGTAAGAGGCAGCTATTCGCAAGTTGGAGGCTCAATTGAGCCAAGTGGTTGGAGCTTTTAATGCTCAACAAGCCAATATTTAGGATAACAGCCAAGAAGAGCATGAATTTGAGGAGTTAATTGGGGAGGTCAGAGCAGAACATCATCAACCTAGCCAACTACAATTTGAGGATGTCAATGTTGAAGAAGTGAGACTAGAGACAACAAAGGACTTTGAGGATATAAATTTTGTTGACTCTAGTATCATTGATGTTGAGGATGTTGAAAGTCCTGAAGTTCATGTGTTTGAGCGCATTGGCCCACACTCCAATCATTTTTACACATTATATTTTGGAATTCTTCTTGCCAGAAAGTTAGGATTACATACATCATACAAAGGCCAAGGAGTGCAGAATACTACATTATTTCCTTGGGCCAGTTAAATTCGTTCCACCGTCCCATGACCATAATCATAAGCTTGAATCAAAACTTGGGGTTCAATTCATAAGCTCGAGGTAGAGGAAAAAAGTGATTCACATCATACCGCGACGTTAAATCACGCGCTTGTTGGGAGGCAACCCTGCTTTATTATTATTATTATTATTATTATTTTTTAATTTAGTTTTTTATTTTTTATTTTTTGGTTATTATTGTATTATTCTTGTAGTGTCAATTTTTGATTTTTAGGAGCATGGAATGCAAAGCCATTGGAAGGATACAACAACAAACCAAATGATTGGAACTAAGTGTGAGGTACCCGCACGAAGGACCAGGCCTAGGAGAAGTCTGAGTACCCCATAAGATGCTAGTGCTTCGGCCTTTGGCCTACCAGGGAGTTCCTTTTGCCCTCTTGTATGTATTGATGTGCATTGGGGACAATGCACAATTTAAAGTGTGGGATGAGGAGATTGTCTAGGTGACTTTTTATGCTATTATAGTTGTGTTAGTTTAGTTGAATAATTTTGTTTTAAAATAGAAAAGATTGGACTTTTCCCGACGATGGATCTATTAGACAATTTTCTTGAGGGATTTAAGTCTGTAGAAAAAAATTTGTTAGGTAGTGTAGCAATTTCCCATTGGTTTTTCTTTGTGTCGCGGTTCTTTTCCAAGGGTTTTGTTTGAACCGGGTGTAGTTAGTTTTATTTTTTTAGGAGTAGGAGCTAGTGTGAGATGAATTGAATTACATCGATATCTCTTTACTTTTTTATGCCTTGAGAATAGTAAGTACTCTGGTTGTGACGCTTAGGCTCAGTTTTTGACTCTTGTATAAGTACCTTAAATCGAATACGATCTTAAATTTGCTTAACTGTTTTGACTAGGGTGTCTTGATAAAAACCAATCCTGAATGAGTTATGTGCTATGTGTGTGTGTGTGTAAGGTTTTGTGTTATTCTGTGCGTGCATTTGATGTCTAGAACTTGCCCCGTGTGTTTGCAAAGAAAAATAGTAGTTTTATTCAATCTTGGAAGTGATATAGGCGTTTCTTTGTTGAGCCATATATGTATATTTTACCCGCCTCATTGTTATGTATCGTAGTTAACCCCTTTGAGCTTATAATCTTGTTTCTTTGGCAACCACATTACAAGCCATACCTATTTGTTTGAATTAACCATCTATTTGAACCATTGTAACCTCTCATGAGCACTTGAATTGTTTATGAACTTTGTAAAAGTTAAAGTATGGGGTGGTTGGTTTGGCTTTTGAGTGGAACTAATTAAATAAGAAGAAATGTGCACTGTTTTCAAAAACCAAGAGCCACTTGAATTGAAAAAAAAAAGAAAAGAAAAAAATAGTTGGATTGTTGTGAATAAAATATTCCTTGATAAGTGGTGGATTTTGATGTAAGTGTGCTTAAAGAAGAATGGGGTAATATACATTGATGTGAAGGTGGAGTTTTGGTTTGACATAAGTATGGGGTTTGAATGTTAAAGTATATGTATTAAAGTTCTTAGGGAGGTGTAGTCACTTTTATATCTAAATGTATCCTACCCGCCCCGCATCCTACATTACAACCAAATAAAGTCTTACTTGATCCTAGACTGATCGAGCTCGATTAGTAGAGTAGTACACTACGGGCAAGCCTATGGTGAATCTTTTGTGGCATATGAATGTTATTTCTGAGAGTGAGTGCATTCTTTCTATCTTGAGTTCCTAAGTATTCTTAAATTTTATTGTGTGGAACTACTCTCTTTTGTTGTATGAGGGCACTTGATTCATGAATGAAGGATAATGTCAGTGACCTCTATGGTAGAGTAAGTGGGTGAGTTATCAATAATGCGTGGTACTTGTGAGTCAAATCTTGAGGTGAATATGTTACACTTTTGGGCTTAGTCTATTTAAAGAATCTTGGTGTGGTGAGTTAGGAGAATTATTTAAAAAGATTGTGTCTATATAAAGTGTAGTTTGATTACTCGAGAACGAGCAATATTTTAACTGTGGGGTGTTGATGATCGGCTATAATTGCGTATTTTAGTCGCTTATTAGACTCTAATTTACTGCACTTTAATTGAGTTTGAGCTTTAATCGCTTGTGTTTTGCACTAACCGTGTGTTTTATACCTTGTAGGAGTGATTGCGAGCTATATTGATGTTATGGGATGAATTCTAGTGATTTGAAGCTTTGAAGTCTGAGTAAAAGCCAAAGGAATTAAGCCAGGATTGTGTTCGGGGGTCAAATTTGATAGTTAAGGACAAACGAAGACTTGAGTAGGTATATTGTGCACTGTCTAGTAAAATAGACATAACTCTTTGATCTGAACTCCATTTGGACTATATAATATATAGTTGAAAAGTTAACTCGAAGGGCTACAACTTCCATGTTTTCAGTTTTTCAAATTCTAAAAGGAAAGGGTGAAAAATGCGGTAGAATCCACGACCGCGGACCTGGATGCGGACTAAGGCAGTGCACTGGGAAAATACCGCGCCCGGACCGCGACCGTGAGCGTCCAGAGCTAAAAAATTATCCTTTTTCGCATAGGAGAAGGTATAATTATTTGGGCCCGACCCTACTTGGTATATATACATGGAAAAACGGTATTTTAAGAGGTTTGGATAGATTTTTAATATAGATTCGACCTAAGGAGGCAGAGACACAATATGAACAAGGCGGGAAATTCTTCTACGAGTTTTTTCTTCCTCTTCCTATTTTTCATTGTTGGTTTTGACTTTTAGTATTGCAGTTTTACATACTATTAAGAATATCTAATTTGTTATCTAGGGTTTTGATGGAACCTTTTGTAGGATAAATTCTTGTTATGTTTTTATATAATTGAGCCGTTGGATTTCTCTACTTGTTCAACTACGTGTTTATTGTTGTTGATTTAATGGCCATCGATTAATTGTGCCTATTTATTTATGTGTTGCTTGAGAAAAGATACATATTTATGAACAACGTCACTCCTAACGTATGTGGGAAATCAATACAACGGGTTTAAAGGTAGGTTTAGAAGTAACAAAGTCTTGACGTGGTCATAATGAGCGGTTAGATAAAGCCAACTAGCGTAGTTCGAGAGAATATTTCTTGTAAATTATTGTTGTTGCTCGAGAGAGAATTACGATACCTAAAATGATCAAGATCAGTAGAGAATACATTGGCAAAATTGCAAGGAATATAGCTAGAAGGATTCCGACAATTGGGAAAATCATAACTCTAGACCTCCTTAATTTAGTCTCCAACCCTTTGTCTCGTTAGTTGATAATTTTACCGCTTTCTAGTATTTGCTAGTTAATTAGTTAGAAATATAAATCTCAATCTTTATAATTTAGAAAATTGTTCAAACTTGTCTTTTTAGTGATATTAAACAGATATAGCTAAGCCTTAGTTCTCTGTGGTATTCGACTCCAGACTTTTAGACTGGATTATATTTGCTTCGACTGCTTATCCTTTTTAGGACTAGAGTTGGGCATGATCACTTGCCAATGTAGAAGCTTCTGCCATACAACATCTGATAATTCACATTCAATGATAAGTGTTGTATTATCTCATACTTTCTCTGACACAATGAACATACTGTGTCTTCTACTAATCCCCATCTTGCTAGCCTTCTTTGGTGGATAACCTATCTTTTAGTGCCAACCTTAATATGAATATCCATTTTGGAAGCCCATTGTTGTTGCAGGCTATCTTCCTTCATGACACCTTTTGAAATCTCCCTTGCAATGCTTTGTATATTTGCTTTATAGAGAACTTTTCCATTTGATTCACATCTTCTTCTGAATAACCAGCCTCTTCAAACTGTCTTTTGGCCTTGAAGATCTTCTGGATAACCCACGATGTGCTCTTTGGCTGAGTGTTCCATATAGTGTTCCCTTTTATATAGTAGGCATGTATCCATTGAACCCACAATTTTTCTTTTTTTGTGCAGATGTTCCAAAGAAGCTTGCATATGGCTGCTTTATTCCGCAATTTTACATTGATGAAGTTTGTCCCTCCTGCTACCTTTGGAGCACATAATTTATCCCAAGAAATCAATGCCTTCTTACTTGGCTCAGCACTGCCCGGCCATAGAAACCTCATGCATATTGTTTCTATAAACTGTCTAATCTTTTTTGGTAGTATAAAGATTTGAGTCCAGAAATTCTAAATTTTCACTAACACACTCTTGATCAGCATTGCTCTACCTGCATATGATAAAAACTTTGTTGTCCAACACTGAATTCTGCTTAGCATTCTATCAATTAGGGGTTCACATTGCATTGCTGTCAACCTTATTGTACTCAAAGGAACACCAAGATATCTAAAAGGTAGATCTCATTTAGTGTATCCTAATAATTCCATAATATGTTGTTGTGTCCTATTGTCAACTCCTCCAAAATAGATACAACTTTTGTTTGGATTTGCAATTAGACCTGAAGCTGCAGAGAAAGTCTGAAATTTTTTGTGTAGAGTCTTGATAGACTAAATGTCCCTCTTACAGAAAATCAATAAGTCATCAACAAATTTCAATTGTACTAGATAGACTTTAGCACATCTTGGGTGAAATTTGAATTCTTTGTTGTTCCTCAATTGCTTTATTAGTCTGCATAGGTACTCCATGGCCATCACAAATAGCAATGGTGATAGGGGATCCCCTATCTAAGTCCTTTTCTTGCTTCAAAGGGCTTGATTGACTTACCATTAATTATGATAGAATAAGAGACTATGCTAATACATACCATTATTCATTTTACAAAGTTTTCTAGAATTCCCAACATTTTCATCACCTGTTCAAGGTATACCCATTCCACAGAATCATAGGCTTTCTACATATCAATCTTTAGCATGCACCTTGGTGAGATATTCTTCCTCTCATAGCCTTTAACCAATTCATGACTCATAATGATATTATTTGTGATCAACCTTCCTGGAACAAAGGCTATTTGACAATTATCAATAAGATCTGGCATGACTTCCTGCAGTCTTATTGTTAGAATCTTTGATATTATCTTATATAGCACTGTACAACAAGATATATGTCTAAATTCCTTTATGCTATTTGGGTTCTTTACTTTAGGGATCGAAGTAATGGTGGTACAATTAAAAGATTTACACATTTCAGCACTTTCAAAGTACTCCATCACTGCTTCAGTAACCCCTCACCTAGTATATGCCATGTTTTCTTAAAGAAGAAAGAGTTATATCCATCGCATCTTGGTGCTTTGTTATCATCAATGTCCTGTATTGCTTGTTTGACTTTATCTCTTGTGACAGTTCTTATCAGCTACAATTGTTGTTGCCTACTCATCATATATCCTTGCTGCATGACTTCTGCATTGACTGCTGGCAATTGAGCTGTTGATGTACCAAGTAGCAATTTATAAAAATTCAGGATCTCTAGTTCCACTTCATTAGGACTCTGGAATAAATGCCCTGCCCTGTCAACCTAACTTTCAATATGATTTGTTGCTTGCCTATTGTTTACACAAGCATGAAAATATGTTGTATTTGAATCCCCTAGCTTGATCCATTTAATTCTTGACTTCTACTTCAATATACTCTCCTCAACCTCTAGCCACTTAGCCAATTCCATCTTTATAACTTTTTCTTGAGCTATTATTTCACTGTTATTCCCTGGTCCTAACATTTGATCCTGTATACCTTCCAATTTTGATCTTATTGCTTGAATTTTATGCCCAATATTGTTGAACTCATGACTATTCAACTGTTTCATCTCCATATTTAGCAATTTGAGCTTATTCCAAACCTTAAACATTGCAGTTCCTTTGCTCCCTTTTATCCATCATTATTTCAATTTATCCTCAAACTCCTTATGTTGTGCCAGATAGTTTAGAAACTTGAAAGGTCTACTTTCAGCTGGGTTATTGTCATCAAAAGTTATACTCAAAGGATAGTGATCAGAGAAACCAGGCTTCAAAATACTCCCCTCCATTGTAGGCTACTTATGGATCCATTCAGCATTAACAAGAATTATGTCTATTTTACTATGGACATGGTTGTTTGTCCAAGTATACTTTCTACCCACAGTTCTTAGTTCAATTAGTCCAACATCCAATATGAACTCTTTGAAATCTCTCACCTCAAACTCTTGCACTGCATTCCCTTGCACTCTATCCTCACTAGTTAGGATAATGTTGTAGTCCCCCATTATTACACTAGGACCACTGATTCCAGTTATGGTACCCCTCATATATTCCCATAATGCCTTCCTCTCTTGTATAGTATGCATTCCATACACAGCTCCAAAGTTAAACTTGATGCTGCTCTGAATTATAGTCACCTGTCCTGCAATATACTGTTTATGAATTTGATATACCTCAAAGTCCACCTTTGTCTGATCCCACACTACCCATATTTTACCTCCTGGAGTAGCAGCATAGTTTGCTATCCATTTCCAAGTTCTAAATACCTTCTTTATTATTGAGTCAACATTTGTCTCTTTGACTCTATTTGCTAGCACATCCTTTAACACTACCTTATTCTCTCAAGTAATTTTCTTGAGTTCTTCTTGCTTATAGACTTTATTCAGACCCCTAACATTCCACGATATAATATTCATCATCCTATAGTATTTAGATTGGGATCACCACCTCTACCTTTTTTGCTAGGCTGCCCTCTACTATTCTCTTGAGCTTCAGATATTTGCATAATCTTTTGTGCTGTATCAACTAAGGATTTGAAGACATTACCAATATTGATCTAATTCTCACTTCTCAATCCCATGCTCTTCTTTGACGCAGACATTTCCCTGGCCAACTGCCATTGCTCTTCATTTATCTTTTTGCTTTGTGTCACCTCACATTCTTCTTTCACTTATTTCAGAAATATACCATGTGCATCAATTTTATCCACCTTAGGATCAAGAGCCCTCAGAGCTCTCCATTCTTGCTTCTGATTCTGTACTCAAAGCCTTTGTTGACCACCTTGCTGATTCTGTTTATGCTGGTCTTGACATGAGTGACCAATCTAGCAACATGTTTGACAATATTGAGGCTTCCAATCATATTGTACCACCTGCTCTATCACCTTTACTTTGGGATCAAATAGTTTGGTTGATCCTGGTAGTGCCCTAGTGATGTCCATTTCGATTAATATCCTAGCATATGAAATCATGTTAGCCACTGTGGTGCATGCATCAGCATACATGGGCTTACCCAAACTACTCCCAACTTTGCTTAGAGCTTGGTTACTCCAGTAGTTCAATGGAAGCTTTGGGAATTTTATCCATAGAGGAATGGTTTTCATCACTTCCTCATCGAAATCAAATCCATCAGTCCATGATCTAAGTATAACTAGTCTGTTGTTCATAGTATACAATCCATTCATTAACACATCATCCCTATCTTCACAACTGTTCATCAGAATTATAAAGCAACCATCATTATGGAATAGTACCTTTGGTTTTCTGATTTTACTCCACGGTCCAGCTATGAATCGTTCAATAGTCCCAATAGTTGAGGTATTTCCAACTACATACAGGATTATTGCTCGATTCCACTTCTGATTTTCCTCAGGTATGTCCTCTTTCAGTATTTGCACTACTACTTCTCCGTCCTGTATCACTGGTGGTATATATGCTAATTCATTCCTTTTGCTGCAAATTTGTTGTTCTGAAGTAGACCTACGCAGGACCTTCCTATATTACCATTTGGAATTATTTTCGTCTCATGCTTGTGCTTATCATCTTCAATTTCAACTATACTCTTCCATTGATCTGCTCCTTTACCAAGCTTGTAGTTACTGTTACATTGGGCACTATTTTGCTCATACTCGCTCCACCAATTGTAACCGGTGAAACGTTCATTTATTTATCTCTTGAGTGACTGGGCTCTTTAAGACAACTGATTGTGCTTGATTGCAGCTCAGATCTGGCCAATTCAGCTCGTTGTCACTATCCAGATCCAGATCTTCCTCTTGTATTTTGTCTTTTGCTTTTGTATGTTGCTTTCCTTGCTCCCTTGTGATGATTTCTGTGATTCTCCGTTCGATTACTAGTATTTTGCTATGATTCTTCTTTGGTCTCCCTCTTCCTCCCATTTCCGGCGAGGGCACATGCTAGCTATCACCTAACGTGCACCGAGAGAGATTTAGTTTATTCTATTAAGTAGCACTTATTGGTGAATATCTAAATTATTATTATTATTATTATTATTATTATTATTATTAGTAATAGTAGCAGTAGCAGTAGCAGCAACAACAACATCAGTAGTAGTAGTAATAGTAGTAGTAGCAGTAACAACAACAACAGTAGCAGCAACAACAGTAGTAGTAGTAGTAGTAGTAGCAGTAGTAGTAGTAGTAGTAGTAGCAGTAGTAGTAGGAGGAGTAGTAGTAGCAGTAGTAGTAGTAGTAGTAGTAGTAGTAGTAGTAGTAGTAGTAGTAGTAGTAGTAGTAGTAGTAGTAGTAGTAGTAGTGGTAGTAGTGGTAGTAGTAGTAGTTGTAGTAGTAGTAGTGGTAGTAGTAGTGGTAGTAGTAGTAGTGGTAGTAGTAGTAGTGGTAGTAGTAGTAGTAGTGGTAGTAGTAGTGGTAGTGGTAGTGGTAGTAGTAGTAGTAATAGTAGCAGTAGCAACAACAACAGTAGTAGTAGTAGTAGTAGTAGTAGTAGTAGTAGTAGTAGTAGTAGTAGCAGCAGCAGCAGCAATAGTATATAAATAAAAGTGTTATAGTATATATTTTTTGTTATTTGACTGTGGGTATTTTATATCAATAAATTCATAAATTATGATACTTTTGTTTATTAATTAATTAGCATATTTGCTTCAGACTTCAATTTTAATTTTATTTTTTTTATGTAGGAATTAAGTTATATATATCGAAAAAATAATAAATTTCTTTTACTATATTCTCTCAAACTGTATGAACACAAAAGTATTCATGCATTGTTTTATTTTAGCCTAATTTGACATATTATATTAGGTTATTAATAATTTAATTTAGATATTCACCAATAAGTGCTACTTAATAGAATAAACTACAATTATCATTTAAATTGATCATAAGGAGTTAATATTTTTGACACCGTTAATGCTCAAAACTTAAGTTATTACGTTATGTACGTTATTTTTATTTTTTCTTTGTGATGATAGCTAAATCAAACTTTGTGGACCTCAATGTGATGACCCAAAAGGTCATCTCTTGTTTTAAAAGTCAAATCTGTATTTCGAGACTTTACAAACCTCCTTTTGTCTCACCTCTATTTGTGTGTACAATTTGGGTGTATATCCGGAAATCCTTTATGTAAAAATTTGAGAAAAATACTAATTTTTCCTTTAAAATTGAATTTAAGTTGACTTCGGTCAAGCTTTTGGGTAAACGGACCTAGACCCATGATTTGATGGTTTCAGAGGGTCCGTAAAAAAATATGGGACTTGGACATATGCCCAGAATTGAATTCCGAGGTCCCTAGCCCAAGAAATGAATTTTTGAAGAAAATTATTTAACTGAAAATATAAGAGTTTTTGGAAATTTAACGATGCTTGATTTCGATGGTATCTGGCCCGTATTTTGGTTTCGGATCCTGGTACAAGTCTAATATGATATTTAAGTTATGTCTGTAAAAGTTGGTAATAAATGAAATTCATATGACGTGATTCGGACCCTCGGTTATGCAAATGAAAACTTTAAGAGTTCTTGAGATTTTTCCTTGATTTTAATGGTAAACTCGTAGTTCTAGGTGTTATTTTGGCAATTTTATCGTACAAGTAAGTACGTATAATGTTTTTAGACTTGTGTTCATGTTTGGGTTGGAACCCCGACGGCTTGGGTGAGTTTCGAATAGGTTTCGGGATGTTTTGGACTTAGAGATTTATGCTATTTTGTTGTTGCAGGTGCATAGATATTTCCTTCTTCGCGTTCACGAAGGAACTCTCGTGAACGCGAAGAGTAAAATTTGTCTGAAGGATAATTCCTTCTATGCGAACGCGAGGCACAAGTCGCGAACGCGGAGCGTTGGGAGCATTACCCTTCGCGAACGAGACCTGGCTATCACGAACGCGAAGGCCATTTTGGCAGGGACCTGGGGGAGGGGTGAAATAGTCATCGCGAACGCGACACTTGGATCACGAACGTGGAGGCTGGGGGGGGGGAGAATGCCTTCGCGAACGCGAAGGCCTTAGGCCGTTGTGCATCGCGATCACGACAGGTCTCTCGCGAACGCGATGAAGACCTGTCCAGTGATTTTAAAACAGAACCTAGGTCGGAATTTCTTTAAAATTTCATATCTCCTTCCATAGAATTTGACCTTGGACGATTTTGAAGAGAAATTTCAACACCAAATCCTAGGTTTGTGTTCCTAAACTCATCTCTTTCATTTTTTCATCAACACCCATTAGATTTCTAGGCCTAAATCTTGTTCTTTCATGGTAGAATTAGGGATTTTGGGAAAATTGGGAATTTTGCAAATTTGGGAATTTAGACCTCGATTTGGGGTCGGATTTTGGAACTAATTACATATTCGGGCTCGTGGGTGAATGGATAATCGGATTTTGGTCCGAATCTCGAGTTTTGACCAAGCGGGTCCGGGGTCGATTTTTGACTTTTTGGAAAAAATGATAGAAAACCTATAATTAAGCATTGGAGTTGAATTCTTTAGCACTTATTGATGTTATTAAGTTAATTATGGCTAGATACAAGTGAATTGGAGGTGAAATCTAAAAGGAAAGCGGTATTTGAGGCTTGAGTTTGGCCGTGGAACCCGAGGTAAGTGTTTGGACTAAGCTTAGCTTGAGGGAATAGGTGTTATGTCTTATTTGCTACGTGTAGTGTTGTGTACGACGTATAAGTGTGGTGACGAGTATCTAAACGTTGGTGTCAAGCATGACCGTGTGTCTTACACTGTGACTGTCGTGATTTTTATTATGTACTATTTATGCTTAAATTGATGATTATTCATGTTGGACAAAACTTATGGTATTTTGTTGGTGTTTGACCGTTGTTGGGTATTGACCCAAGTTGGGATTTATTCTATGAAGTTAACTGTTGAAACGAGATTTGTTATAGCTGATTCCCTTGCCGTAATGTATTTATTTCTATTATTGACTCCCTTGCCAGGATGTCATTGTTTCAATTGTTTGGATGAGGAAAGAGTGATAAAGCACGAAGAGTGATGTCGTGCATATTCATACTTATGCATATGGTGAGGAAAGAGTGATAAATCACGAAGGGTGATTCCGTGCACATTTTCATTATATTGATGCATATGGTGAGGAAGAGAGATAAAACACGAAGGGTGATGCCGTACACATTCCTATTATTCATATAGTGAGGAAGAGTGATAAAGCACGAAGGATGATGCCGTGCAAATTTTCATTATTGATTGCATGGTGAGGATTGAGAGTAAAAGCATGAAGGGTGGTCCCGTGCATTCATTTTCTATTGCTGTGACTATTTGCTATTATCGGTTCAAGTGCCTTAATTGTTTCGTTTTCCATTATTACTGTGTTTCTTTATTCTGGTATCCCCCCCATAGCATGTTGTCCTTCCCGTTAATTTCTGTTTAGCTTCCATTATTGTTATTCTGTTAGATATTGTTTAACTGCATAGGTTCATGATGTTTGTTGTGTCCTAACCTCGTCACTACTTCGCCGAGGTTAGGCTCGACACTTATCAATACATAGGGTCGGTTGTACTGATACTACACTCTGTATTTTTTGTGTAGATCCCGGTACTGGACCCTACAGACCGTAGTTCGAGGTACTGCCTTCAGTCCAGTGGAGACCTGAGGTAGTCCTGCAGGCGTCCGTAGGCCTTGGTGTCCCCTTCTATCATATTTCTTTTCTGTCTATCTACTTTCGAACAAATGTACATTTCCTTGTTTAGACCTTTGTTTGTAGTATTTATAGACCGCCCGTGAGATTGTGACACCAGTTCTGGGTGGAGTTTTATTATGGTTTCGTATTTGTACTTAGTTAATCTGTTAAGTTCTGTTCTTCCGCATTTTGTTCCGCTGTGTTTTTATTATATTAACTTGTAAATTGTTAAAAAATAAAGTAAAAAGATGAAATAATCAGTAACGTTGGCTTGCCTAGCGGGTTCAATGTTAGGTGCCATGACAGTCCCAACAGTGGGAAGTTCGGGTCGTGACACTCAACATCCGTGGTCCACCACTTTATTTTTTGTGCTCTTCTTTCTATTTTTTCTTTTGAAATTCATTTATTTTTATCTTAAATGATTAATTTATTATTTAGAAAGTAAATTTTATTATTAGTGTAAATATTTTATAAAATAAATCTAAGAGCCTCTCTATATGGTTTCGCCTTAAGCCACGAAATTCATTGAGTCGTCCCTGGTTCACATCATATTGTATCAGTTATTAATATTTTTTGTGAAGAATATTTCCCAAAGTGCAAAATCATACTAGATGATGCTTACAAACTCTTTCTACTATACTTAAACATTTATGTCCAAAGCATTATTTTTGGACAGATAAAAAAATTATTTAACATATAATGAAATTTTTGAGCATTTGTTTAGCATATGAATGGGGGTTACGAGTCGGGAGTTGGGTCGAATTTGAGATTTTTGGTAAAAATGAGTTGGATTTAATATTTTTTATTTTATTTAAAAAAAATCACGTTTCACGTAAACAAGTGTCAGGATACATCACTTTCCGACTTAGTGATTATTTGAGGGATATCAAAAAATAAATAACTTTTCTCATAAAAAAAAAAATGACATTCTGAGTCAAATAGCAAACGATAATTGACTTTTCTAATATAAAAGAAAGAGAAGTGACTTTGTTTATCTATATTTAGAGTTGTGATTGCTCAATTAGGACTTTTTGTATTACTTTTATTTTGTGATATAGAATCAGCTTTTAAGCACTTTTTAACTTGTAGGGTGTTTGGCAATCAAACAAATGACTTAAAAATGTTAAAATCTACGTAAATAAAAAGCCAAAATCAATAAATTGGAAAATTAACTTTTTTGAAAATGGCTTAAAAACCATATTGCTTTGACCAAGAATATTACATTTTTATCCCTTATAATTTTTCTTAATCCCGAAATTACACCTCAGTAGAAAACCCTAAAATATACTATCCCCTCTCGCCCCCGACCAGCAACCCCTCGTTCCATTCACCTCCACAATTCCAAGCGATGGGTGAAACTCCAATCCCAGAGTCAGTCTTGAAGAAGTAGAAGAGGAGTGAGGAATGGGCTCTTGCAAAGAAGCAAGAACTTGTAGTTGCAAAGAAGAAGAATGCTGAGAACCGAAAACTAATCTATAACAGGGCAATAGTCCTCAAAGGAGTATGAGGAGCAAGAGAAGGAGTTAATTCGTTTGAAACGTGAGGCTTGGTTGAAGGGCGGTTTCTACGTGGATTTTGGGATAACATCCTCCGCTGGCGCCGACCTCCTCTATTGCTACTTGATTCTTGCAAACTTTAAGGATATTTCAGTCATTTTAATAAGAAAAATGCTTACCAACACTTGTTTACTAAACACTTCATCAGTTTTTTTTCAGTTTCTGCACTTTTGTCCAAACACGTAACTGCTTATTTATAAAATAAGTTCCAGCACTTATAAAGTACTTTTAAGCACTTAACTTAAAAGCCACTTTTTTTAAGCCAATCCAAACGGGCTCATAGTTTGAACGAGCACGTAGTTTAAAAAAATTCAAACTTATGACCTAAAGTATGACATTATTAGATAGAGTCAATAAATGGACAGTCAATAACCTATCCAGATGTTACTTAAGCTAAGATGAGTGGATCAAAATAGGCTAAATAATGAGTCATAGCCCAACTCATCCAACTTTAATCAAATTTTAATTTCTTTGTTTATTCTTTAAATTTATTTAATTGACATACAAAACTAATTAATATTTTTTGCTATATATGGCATGTCAAACAAAGAAAAAGTTTTTTTTTTTTAAAAAAAAGAAAGAATATTTGATAAATTTTCTTATGAGTCAACTCTCGGTTACATATTTAGCCCAAATCAGTCCAACTTTTAGGTGGGCTGTATTGGACTGTGCCCAACTGAGCGTGTAATCAATTAGAAAGCGACTTGCTTCTATTCTAGTTAGGATATACTTTAATGAATGGTGTCACGAAAATTTTATTTAATTGAACTAATGTTGCTGGTAAGGAAAAGTTTGCTACAAAAAATGAAAAGTTCCTGAATGTTATGAAACAATAAAAGAAGAAGAAAAGTATTGCAGAGAAAAGTAGAGAGACAGAATTTTGTTAATTTGGGATGAATTACAATTAAATAGGACCCCTCTATTTATAGGGAAAGAGTGTCATAGCCACCAAGTACAATCCCTACAATCTCTCAAAAATATAGACATTCACCTTAAATAAAAATCTATTTATGACACTCCCCCATGTCTATTCAACAGATAATGTGCCTCGTTAAAACCTTAACTAAAATAAAATCTAGTGGAAAAAAATGCTAGTGAAGGAAAGAGTACATATATCTAACAATACGCCTTTTGGTTGCCTCGTTAAAAACCTTGCAAGGAAAACTCATTGGGACAAAACCTTGTAAGGGAAAAAAGTATAACGCGTATTAACTCCACCTGATGATAACATTAATTCACATCTTTGAACATTCGCATTCCAATCTTGTACACCATCTTCAAAAGATTATTTGTAGAGATTTGATTAATAAATCATCCATATCAACTTGAATAAATATGTTGCACCTTGAAATCATCATTTTTTGAGACATATGTAATGTCTTCATAAAATGCCATGGAATGGCCATTTTAATATCTTCATAGAGATTCCCACTCTCATATTATCATGCTTATAGTTATAGCAAATACATATGTGCACAAATTGCACTTAGGATGTGGTATTTCAGGATCAAAAATTGTATATGCTTTAAGCGATCTAAATCCTTCAGGGATTGCCATATAAGTCATATAAATAGACTTTAGATACATATCAAGTTTTATGTCATGATAGACATATAAGATAGATAAAGGTTATTGCACATACCATTGAGATAAAGATGATAGCACATACCATTGACTTTATATTTTTAATTGTTTGAACTACATATCCAAAACTACATGTCTTTCATATGAAACCAATTCTATTCGAATTTTGGCTCTTCCATTTGGCCAATATTTTTGTGGTTGTATTTGACAGACTTAAGATCCCATCTATACTTAGCGCTATGATAGATGTCGTCGTCGAACATTTTATATCGGTTCCAATATTTTTTCATAAAGACATAACATAGAAATCTCTTTATTCATATATTCAAGTACCTGAACCTCTCCTGAGATTTTGTGAAGTATTATGTCATGTGATCTTCTAGATCACTTGCCTCCTTATTGTGAGCACGTGATTTTTGCCCTATATGAATTACTCCCGTAAATTCAAAACAATATAACTTCTTTTCATTATTTGGAATTTTTAAAATTTGGTGGCATTTTCTGATAATTGTTTGCATTTGTCTGCGCATTTTTATTTTTGTTTAACTAATGAAAAATACAAAACAATATAATAAATATGTTGCATTTGCATTTAGGACTTAATTTTATATTTTTAGGATTAATTGACAAATTATTTTATAAAAATAGGAAAAATCACAAAAATAGTTTATTTTGCACTTTTTATTTGTAACTTTGAATTTTAGTAGTTTTTTCAATTGGATTTCTAATTATTTGTAGTAACAATTATTAGAATTAATTAATTAATTTAATATGGTAGGTTAATTCAGTTTAAAAATTAGTATTAATTAATCTAGGATTTATTTTGATTTTGGGAAAAGAAAGGAATTATGAATTGAAAAGAGAATGAATTAAAAGGGGGTAGGAAATAATGAAAAGGAAATTTGGGCCAAAATCAATCCCAACCCCCAGCCCAAACCTACATCATCTGCCTACCCGCCCCAATCACATAAAAACCCGGCCCAAACCCGCCTGACCTGACCCACTCCTCAAAAATATGCACCATAGATACAGAGCTCAAAATCAGAGACCCCAAACGACGAACGCTACTGTTCATCTTCTCCAAACTCGCGCGAACAAGCCTCAAATTCAGGCAAATCCATGGCGAGTGAGCCTAAAATCCACAACCCACGCGTTCCCCCATCCCTCCTCTCACCGTTCTAACGGATTTTCCCACGCGAGATTCCCCTCCCCTCTCACTCACACGATTTTGATCCATCTCACGCGATTGGAAGGTCCTAGAGATGATTCGTTGGATGAACGTGAGACATTGGATTGATTTCGTTCAATCTGAGCCCCACAGTCATCCGAGGTTCGTTTTATAAAAGGATTCAATCTGATTCTTTGAAGAGGAGGAGATTTTTGGAAAAACGGAGGTCTGAAAAAATAGTCTTTCTTCTTCTTCTCTATGGTTAATTTTAGCTTAGTTCCAGTCTATAAAATATACACAAAAAATAGTTTGAGTTTTCTTTTTCCGAGTTTAATTTTGTTTTCCCTATCAAAACCGGAGAGGAACAGTTAGTGGTAAAGCAGTTTAATTTTCATTCCAGTCTGGATTTTGGTTTTAAAATGGAGCTCGTTTGAGAATTGCTGAGTTCGTCGTTGTTCAAACTTCGTACTTCTACTCAGCTGCTACTGATTTGCTGTTCTTCGAGCTTTGATCTGCCATCGTGTTCTTGTGTTAGTTTTTGGAGTCGAAACTGTGTAATCGTCTTCGATTTTGTTATCAAAAGAAATTCGAAATTTCAGGTTCATCCTTCATCTCTCAGTTCTTGCGATTCTATTCCGTTTCATTATTTTGAACTATGTGTTTCTGTCTCGAGTGCTCTATTTGTACTATGATCGAATTCCTTGCTGACTAAATCTGTTCGTGATAGTGTGATGTACTTGAGTATTTTCAGCTAGTTGAAGTCGATTTTGAGTGGTCGTTTTTTGCTTATATGGTTTAACTGTTATTATGTTGTCGAGTTTTCATTTGAGTCCACATTTCGTCGATTCCAAATAGTTGTTATAGCTCAGTCAGTTTGACAGTGGGAAATCACTCCTGCCTTGTTAAAATTTGGAAGATGAATCATAGGTTTGCTGGGTTTTGAACATGGCAGTATGAATATAAAACGTTGCCTTTGAGCTGATATTAGTTTCTGTCGAAATAAGCTCTCACGAGAAGTCTGCTAGAAATGCTAAGATCATTTTGTCTGTCTATGTGCGCTTCCCTTCAGCTGCTTACTTTTGTTTGAAACCGCAATTTCTGGAAACTTGGTTAAAAGCAAATTTCTCACATCTAATATTGCTTGGCTAAGGAATATTCACGGTTTGTCATTTTCCATGCTAAGTATAAGTTGGATGCAAGCTTAAGCTCTTAAGATTGACTTTGAAACTGTTGTCAGTCATCTGTTGGAATTCTTCCCTTGGCGTTCGAGTTCTCTGAGATGCTAACCTGTAGTTCATGCGTGTCTATACAAGAATAGTCTAATTAGTCATTGTTCACATTGTCCAGAAATCCATGATACTGCTTTTACATGCCTTAAAGTGCTGAAATGTGATGAAATGGTTTTGCTAGATTCTTTTAAGATATGTTGCAACTCTTGGTTTAGAATGAATTGGAATGAATCGATCATTTCCTTTAGTTTACAGCCACGAGCCAAGCTGTTCAGGTTTAGCTTAAGCTTCAGTTCTCGTTCATAGATTTTTCTTGATGTTGGTTGAGTTCTCTCTGTCTGGTTTTAATTGGGTGCAGAGTTCTATTTGCCTTATTCTGCAAAAAGGGGTAATGAACCTGGTGTTCTCATGTGCATATAGATAAATTGAAGGCTTCTGTTATAGTTTTAGGGTCAGTATTAGCCTGTGTGCAGAAATGCAATTGGTTCGTAGTCACTGAATTTTGGGTTTGGGAGTGTGGTGACACAATGCTTGCTATTTAAAGTGCATGAGTCCTGTTGCTTGTCATGTTCTCTAAAGTCGTTTTGCCTGATTTGATTCGAACAACTAGTATGAATTGGTATTTGATGATATGCTCCCATGTACTGGAAGTTATGATTTCGTAGGGGCTGGGGTGTTTGAATAAGTGAACTGAATAAAGATTGTCCTTACATCTAAGAGAGGAATTATTATGCTAATATCCATGTTAGGAGTTAGAGTTGAGTCAGATATTGCTAATTGTATTTAGTTTCAGAGTTCATCTATCAAATCAATTTGTCCCAAACTCTTGAGAAATCATGAATTCAACTGGACCGCGGGTCTGCTTGAAATGAATTGCAGACTTTGGTCATGCGGACCAGTACGCTGAGCCTTAAAGATTATCTGTTGGGCCTTGCATCGAGATTAGGCCCTTCCCTTTAAAATCTTTAGCCTTCATTCTGTTATTTTCCAATTGTAGACTTTGAGTTTTTTTATTTAACAAATAGAGGTCTTTGTTCGTTTTCGGTTAATTTGATTTAATAGTTCGGGGTGTGCCGTGCCGAATAAAATCTCAAGTTGCATGGCCCTTGTTTAATTAATCTTGTTTATCCTTAGAACTCGAGGTGTGCCATTTAGCAAATTCCATGGCCCTCGCAAAGTGCGAACGCATAGTTGCTTTAGACACACTCTCAATAAAATTACCTTCCTATACTCGGGTGCGCATTGATGTGACCCAAATCCAAATCTCGACGAAGTCGAAATGTGTTGACAAACACGGGTGCATTGATTGCGACGGGGTTCGAAACGCGTTTTCACGACGTCGCAATTCTCTTAAAATAAATAACGATGAAAAGCGGTTTACGAATAAATGACACATAAGCTAGCATGTACTGAAATCAGATAAAATCAAATACAACAGTTAAGCGACCGTGCTAGAACCACGGAGCCCGGGAATGCCTAACACCTTCTCCCGGGTTAACAGAATTCCTTACTTGGATTTTTGGTTCGCGGACTGTTAACAGAGTCATAAATTTCCTCGGTTCGGGATTCAATCGGTGACTTGGGACACCATTAATCTCTCAAGTGGCGACTCTGAATTAATTAATAATTAAATCCCGTTCTGATTGTCCTTTAAATGGAAAAACTCCTTTACGCCCTTGCGGGGTGTAGGTGAAAAAGGAGGTCTGACAGCTCTGGCGACTCTGCTGGGGACTCGAACCCAGAATCTCTGGTTTAGAGTTCAGAATTCGAGCTTAGATAAATTATTGTATTTAATTGTATCTGATTTTCCTACATGTTTTGTGCTGAATGTGCTAAATGTTACCGCTTTGATATTATCTGAACTGTATATAAATTGTGCCGACACCCTTCTCTCTTCACCTCCGGGGATGTGCTTACTGGTTGAGACTCCCTATTCTGTTAGTGTCATACCTTGAAGTAAGAAAGAGGCCGGACAAGTTACGAAGCCGGATGGCCTTTTGGTTCCCGGTAAGTTGCCCCTCCTCGACTCGAGTTGTCCGCTCGGGTACACAGTCTAGAACACCGACCCAGGTTTTGAACATAGAATAACGTGACTTCATGCCGGATCCCTAGTAGGAATGCTTATTTGCATCACGTTGCATTTGACTTAGGGGACTCAACACAGGGGTTGGGTCCGTCTAGGACTAGCAACCTGAAATGAAAAGACCATCCTGATGCATCCTACTTGCTCTGTACATATATTTGTTGCGAACATGCATGTTGACCGGTTTCTGAATCTCGGGAATGTTGGAAAATTGAGAAAAAAGAGAAAAAGTAAAAAAAAAAAAAGAAAGAGAAATATCAGTTAGGGAGTTAATTGATTATTTTGGAAATAAAAAATCAATAACCGATTACTGACGAAACTCTGCCGAAATTTTGGAAAAAAAGAAAATGTTTTATTTTACTAAAAAAAGCAAAGAAAAATAGAAAAAGAGTCTTTTATTTTTGGAAAGTTGGTTGTTGATAAAGAAAGGGATAAGAAAAGTTTTTGTTTTAGTTTGAAAAACATAAGTTGTTTCATTATTTGTTGGAAAAGGAAAGAAAAAAAGTCTTTTATTTTAGTTTGGAAAATAGGGGGTTTTATTATCTGCGGAAAATGAAAAAAAAGAAGAGTCTGTTATTTCTAGCTTGGGAAAATAGGCTGTTTTATTTGTTGAAAAGAAAAAGAAAAAAAGAGAGTCTTGTTTCTAAAAAATAGTTTTCATTCGCTTATGAAATGCCAAAAATAAAGATGTAAAAGAGTCATGTTTTAAAATAGTTCGGTTAATTTGCCCGAACTACGCCGGTTTGATTCTCACAGGGTGTGGGATACGTAGGCAACCCTCAACGGGTCCAACCTTTCCTTGGCAAAAATAGCCAAAAAATGTCAGAATTTTTATTTTTCGTTATAACAAATTGGGTGATGCTGTTTTGTCAAAAATAGCCAAATGTTCCAAAATGGAATGCCGGAAGGCTAACCTTGCATAAATAGCCACCTTTGGTCATGTTTTCATTTTTTCGACCCTCACAGCCTTAAGTTTTCGTCCCCGAGGCGTTGAAAGGCCGTGTTGCAATACCGTTTTTTTTTATCATAAATAAAAACAAGTAAGAATTGTGAATGAGCTAAGTAGAGCCGTCTTGTCATAAATAGCCGAATGTCCTCAAAAGGGATGCTGGAAGGCTGACTTTGCAAAACCGGCCATCTTGGTCAATTTTTTGATGTATGACCGGTTGACTTCCGTAGCCTTAAAATCTTTGTTCCCAAAGTGCTGAAAGGCCGCGTTTGAGAGTCGAGTTATTCATTTGTAAAATTTAAAAATATATAGGCAATTTTTGAGTCAAGCTATAGATAGTTTTTTTTTTTTTTTTTTTATAAAAGTTTTTTTTTGCTCAAACGCTTTAATAAATGTGCAGGATGAGCACGATGATAAATGAGCCCTTTTCAATAATGACCAAAATCCCTTTTGAGCTGCAATTATGGTGGAATGATTTAGGCAAAGAGGGGCAAGACGAAGTGAAAAAATATTTGAAAGACCTTCCGGATTTATTAAACATTCAGCCTCGGGGGGATATTATCAGGGCATTGGTCGCCTATTGGGATTCGGCACATAATGTATTTCATTTCTCAAACTTTGAGCTCACCCCAACATTGGAAGAAATAGCGAGGTATATTGGAAGGGATCAAGCTCCATTGAGGTTCAAATACTTGATTGCTCCTAGGGCCATTACCATACACCGGTTCTTGGATTCCTTGAAAATACCCCGAACAGTTCACCATCCAGATTTTGCAAAGAGTTTCTGCAGTTTTCGCTTCATATATGATAGATATGGCCATGTGGGCGGGTTCAATAATCCAGACTTTAAGCTATGCAGTAGAAGTAACCGACAAAAATGGGAAAAGCACTTTAGCACCTATGATCGTGGCTGACATCTTCCAGGCTCTCACTGCGTGCAAAGCTGGGGGCAAATTTTTTGAGGGATGTAACTTGTTGTTACAAATGTGGATGACTGAGCATTTGTGCCCCCGCTCTCAGCTATTGAGTTATGGTTCGGTTGAGAAAACTTGTATAGGATAATTTTACACAAGAATCAAAGGGGCTAGTTTACCTGAAGGAGTCATGGCCTGGACATCATTATTTTGGAACCTCAATGCCAGCCAGATACAGTGGGTGCTTGGATGATTGCCTATCGAAGAAGTCATATATATGCCAGCAGCCCGACTGCATTTTTTGTTGATGAGACTCAAAAGCATCCAGTCCTATGCACCATATCGGGTTCTGAGGCAACTCGAGAGGTATCAAGTAGTACCGAGAGATGAAGATCTGAGTACCCAAGTGGTCGAAATTAGTCCTAACGGTCGGTTCCCCAAGGAAGAGGTTAGCCAAATCTGGAGTGAGTGTCAACATTTGATGGCGAACACTTGTGTGTCAGATAGGGTCAAAGGGGAAGTTGCCCTAGGGTATCATGATTGGTTTAGAGGTGACGTGGCGTGTGGGAGACCGGCTAAAAGACCTCATCTCGAGGATTTCACCAAGTCTTCCCAAGAGCAGTGGGATTGGTTAGCAAAGGAAGAAGGCTATCGAGTTGAGATTGGTAAACTGAAGCAGCAAGTTGAGAGTATGAAATTCGAGAACAGTGTACAGGTTGCCGCGGATCAAGGTGAAAAGAACAGATTAGCTCGAGAAAACGAGGCGCTTAGGGCCCAAATCAGGCAACTGAGGATAACCGTCGATAAGCAACCAAGGAGCCGATCAGATGAGCAATTGATAAAAAGGCTGGAAAACGAAGTCAGGGAATGGCGGGATGAATTAGAAAAATCTGAGAATATCATGGCGGAGCTTAAAGCGTAGTGGGCTACAAGAACAGAGGAGCGTCGCCAGTACTTGAATCAGTTGAAAAGGGACCATGAGAAAATTGTTGCCAATTTAAAGAGAAAAGTGGTTGCCCTTGAGGGTAAAGCGGTTAGGCAGGCTAGAGATTTTGGAATTGAAAGTGGACACTGTTACGACTTGTTGGCCCAAATGGAGGTAGAAGTGCAGCAGTTGCAAGATCAACACCTGCAGGACTCTCGAGCTTTAAAGACGTGCAGCGATCAGATAAGACGCTTGCTTATAGAAAAGAAGCAAACAAAAGACAGGATTAGAGCCATTGCTCATGCCATTTTTAGGAGATGTCGGGTTTGTGAAGACATGACCTATACTACTTTTGTCTCAGTAGTAATGATCTATGTGAAGCGAACCATGAATGAATTAGAGCAGCTTGAAAGTGATTTGGATCCTAGGCCCGCGGCGAGGCCGAACGACGCCCCGCGGACACCTAAGTTTGAAGCACTAGAGTATGCATAGTCCGTGTCTGTAATTTTCTGCCATTTTTGAGTCAGTCTTTCATATGTCCGTTATCTTTCCAGGTCAAGTATGTCTGCAGTCTTAGAGTCTGTGTTTGCTTTTAATTTGCGTCTGTTAGTTTCATTCCGAAAAGTGTTTAGTTTGTAATAGTTTGTTTTAGTAATGAAAATTGAAAATTTCAAAAAAAAAAAAAATTCTTATTTCCACCTTTTATTTTTGCATTTATTTTCATGAACTACGTTTGGTCTGATTCGTGCAGGGTCACGATACGTAGGCAATATCCATAGGATTCGACCGTAATCGTAAGACAAAAAAAGAGAAGAAAAAGAAAAAAAACCAAAGAAAGAGAGAAAGAAAGAAAAGAGCGGAAAAACAAAAAGAGAAATGAGCGAGAACACAAAAAGAGAAAGAAATAAAAGAAAGAGAAGAGTACAAGAGAGGGATGAGGTGATGAAATTTGAAAGAAAGGTAAAAAGAAACAAGGAGCAAAGTGTCGGGATGACGCATGCAATTGAGCAAACGCATAATAGAAATGATTAATTGTATAAGTGCATTCATGCCAACGTGCGGTTGTCAAATCTGTTAAAACTTAATCGCTAACAAAGTGGTTGTCTAAATGTGTGAGTTCAGGCAGGTGGTTAGTTGATTGGCAATTCTGGCAACTCACCCGTACAACACCCGGTCGAAAGATAAAGTAAAAATGACAGGGCAGGACTCGGAAATCAGCATCGTAGACCCTTCAAATGAAGTTGAGGTAACAGATGTGGGTGCTATGAAAGAAGAGATGAGGAAACTAAAAGCACAAATGGATGAAATGCATCGGGCATGGTCTCAGGGACATCCAGCACCACTATATCCCGCTAATCCATCTTACATCCCACCCCTGGCTCAAGCTCAGGAGCCCACCACTCCCCATGCATCTTCAGCCTTCCCCTATCACGCCCAGGGCTATGGTACCACTTCATACGCTCCCCTAGCTCTCCACCCCCCAAACAGAACCCTCCCCCACCCATGGTTCCAGTCTTTGTGGCACCTCCCCCAGCCCCATTACATAGATCGTCCAGTGAGCCGCTATTCCAAGCTCACGACACCCAATATTACCCTCCCGAACCCACTTTCAAAGCGCCTGAGCCATATACCTATTCTCCCCATTTTGAAATCCCGGGAGAGGTTGAGAAACCGGTTAAGAATACAGAACAGGAGGAAGTGATTCGTAAAGTCAAAAGCCTGGAGCAATCCTTCAGGAACATGCATGGTTTAGGTAACCAAGTCAGTGTTGCACACAAAGATTTGTGCCCTTTCCCTGATGTTCAGTTGCTTGCGGGGTTTAAAATGCCGAAGTTTGACTTGTATGAGGGGCACGGTGACCCAGTAGCCCATCTGCGTGGTTTTTGTAGCAAAATGAGAGGTGCTGGGGGGAAGGATGAATTGTTGATAGCATATTTCGGTCAAAGCTTGAGTGGATCCGCACTAGAATGGTACACGAGACATGACCCCAGCCGCTGGTATACATGGGATGATTTGGCACAGGCATTCATTGGCCATTTTCAATATAACCTTGAGATAGTCCCCGACTGTATGTCATTGTTGAAATTGGAAAAGAAGCCTGAGGAAAGTTTTAGAGAGTTTGGTTTATGCTGGAGGGAACAAGCAGCAAGGGTTGATCCTCCAATGAGGGAGAGTGAGATGGTAGATTACTTCTTGCAAACATTGGAGCCTACCTATTTTGGTCATCTGGTGACATCTGTCGGAAAGTCGTTTAATGAAGTGGTAAAGATGGGAGCCATGATTGAAGAGGGATTGAAATCTAACAAAATCTTGAGCTACTCGGCATTGAAAGCAACCACCCAGGCCATCCAAAGCGGTACTGGCAGTGTGCTTGGAAAGAAGAAGAAGGAAGAAGTTTCTACGGTTGAAGCTAGTGCTTGGTCCAGGCCCAATAACCCTCCACCCTACTACAACCAACCCAGACTCCACCATCCAAACTACCCATATACCCCATATGGCCCACCGCAATACTACTATCCACCACCAGAACCACACTTTTCTATCCACCACGCCCAGACCTACACTCAGCCTCCGGTGCACTCGCAATGGCGTGCACCGAATCCTCAAAACACACATCCACCCCCACAAAACACCTATCCACCTCCCAGGGCAAATAGACCAAGAACCATCTTCCGCCCAAACCAAGCTTTTAGAAGTGAGAAGGCCCCAAACAGAAAAACATTTACTCCGCTGGGAGAATCTTACACCGCTTTCTTCCATAGATTGAAACAGTTAGAAATGTTGACCCCAATTGAGTCCAAAGCACCAAACCCCCTTCCCAGAAACCTGGACCACTCTGTTAGTTGCGAGTATTGCTCAAGGATGCCGGGGCACGATACTGAAAAATGTTGGAAGTTGAAAAATGCAATACAAGAACTCATTGATAATTGCCGTATTGAAGTACAGGCTCCAGAGGCCCCAAACATCAATCAAAATCCGTTACCAGCGCATTATGAAGCCAATATGATCGAACTGATACATAAGGGGACAGAGCCTAAAAAACCTTCGCAGACGGTTATGGTGATCCGTTCTACGGAAGCCAAGGTCAAAGAAAAGACAGTGAGCGCAAGGCCAGTGGTTCAGCTAAAAGCAATAAAAGATAAGCCAGTGTTGGTAATGGGAAAAGGACCATTTGTTGCTGCAAAAAAGCCAGAGCCAGTCAAGTTAGTGGTACCAGGGTCATCATCTACACCCGTGGTTGTTGTGAAAGGGGCCTACATAGAACCAGTTGTCATAAAACCGATAGTCCAATTACCCGTGGTTGATAGCAAAGCCGTACCATGGAAATATGACAAGGTAGTGGTGACATACAAAGTAAAGGAAATTGAGGAAGAGAGTTGTGAAGCACAAGGACTAACTCGGTCGGGACGTTGTTTTGCTCCAGAAGAGTTGAGAAAGGCTAAGGGCACTAAAGACAATCCAGTGCTAGTCAAAAAAGCTGTGACGAAAGAAGAGGCCGAAGAGTTTCTGAAAAAGATGAAAGTGCAAGATTATTCCATTGTTGAACAATTGATAAAACCATTGGCTCAAATCTCGTTGTTGTCATTATTGATCCATTCTGACGAGCATTGCCGAGCTTTGATGAAGATATTGAATGAGGCTCATGTGCCCGACAAAATTTTAGTGAACCATCTGGAGACAATTGCCAACAAGATCTTTGAGGTAAAAAGGGTAGCATTTTGTGATGATGAATTGCTTGTGGAAGGCACAGAACACAATAAAGCTCTCTACTTGAAGGTCAAGTGTGAAGGTTCAATGGTTACTCGGGCACTGATCGAAACGGGTCGAGTGCTAATATTTGCACGTTGTCCACATTGAACAAGTTGAAGATTGATGATGATAGAATCCGCAAAAATAGCATTTGTGTTCGAGGGTTCGACGGAAGGGGAACAAACACAGTAGGGGATATTGTACTCGAATTGACTATTGGCCCAGTCGAGTTCACTATGGAATTTCAAGTGTTGGATGCTGCAGTATCCTACAATCTTTTGTTGGGTCGACCATGGATCCCGCGGCCAAAGCCGTGCCTTCCACGCTGCACCAAATGGTCAAGTTCGAGTGGGACAGACAAGAAATTGTGTTATATGTGGAAGATCCCACATGCGCCATGAATGATGCCATTGTGCCCTTTATAGGAACTGAAGATGATAAGGGACCATGGGTTTATCAGGTCTTCGACACGGTCCCGGTGAGCAGAGTGCCCGAGGGTAAAAGCATTCCATATCCCAGGGTGGCAGCTGCGACCGTCATGATAGTATCAGAAATGTTGAGTAACGGGTTCGTGCCAGGGAAAGGTCCGGGGGCTGAACTTCTGGGCATTATTCAACCTGTTTCTCTGCCCAAAAATCTGGACACCTTCGGATTGGGGTTCAAACCAACAGCGGCAGATGTTAGAAGGGCTCGTAAATTGAAAAAAAAAGCTTGGGTTCTCCCCAAAGCGGTTCCACGCTTGTCCAGGTCTTTTGTCAGGCCGGGTAGCAAGAAGCAGTCATTGGCAAAGGTGTCGGGTCCACTGATTGGGCCAGAAGAGAATTTGGATAAGGTGTTTGAGAGATTATTTGCTGAAGTAAACATGGTTGAGGCCGGGGAAGGGTCAAGCGGAGCAGATATACAGTACATCGGACCACATGCTAACATCAACAATTGGGAAGCTACTCCTCTTCCAATTCGGAGGGAGTCGTGGTAGTGGGTTTTGTTTTCCTTTTGTCACCTGGATTATTCCAGGGTTTGTAATCCAGTTGCTATGTTCCGTCCGTTTGGATGAGTTAAAACCTTGTTATCTTTACATTCAATGAAATGCAATTTTCTTCGTTCCTAATTTTGTTTCCATTTTTTTCTTTTCTTTTGTACAGTTCTTTTTATGCTGATATCAATGATATGACATGCATGAGGAATCTTCGGCCCAGTTTTAAAAGCCAATCTAGCTCGGAAGTAATAATACAAGAAATCGAGTGTGATGATGGGGTGGATTGTAACAACGATGAAGCTTATGAGGAAATTAGTAAAGAATTAAGTCATTTTGAAGAAAAACCCAAACCTAACCTAAATGACACAGAAGCAGTTAATCTAGGCAACCAAGACAATGTCTGGGAAACTAAAGTAAGTGTTCATCTGGAGCCACAACTCAAGGAGGAGATAATTAGAGTATTGCATGAGTACAAAGATGTCTTTGCATGGTCGTATGACGATATGCCAGGTCTAAGCACCGATTTGGTGGTCCACAAATTGCCCACTGATCCGACATTCCCTCCTGTCAAGCAGAAGTTGAGAAAATTCAAAACGAACATAAGTGTGAAGATCAAAGAGGAAATTACCAAGCAATTTGACGCGAAGGTCATTCAGGTTACACGGTATCCTCCTTGGTTAGCTAATGTTGTGCCTGTGCCGAAGAAAGATGGCAAGACCAGGGTATGTGTCGATTATCGGGATCTTAACAAGGCAAGTCCAAAGACAATTTCCCACTACCCAACATCCACATACTGATTGACAATTGTGCCAAACATGATATTGGTTCTTTTGTGGATTGTTACGCGGGTTATCATCAGATTCTAATGGACGAGGAAGATGCGGAAAAAATGGCCTTCATCACACCGTGGGGAACGTATTGTTATCGGGTCATGCCGTTTGGTTTAAAAAACACTGGGGCAACTTATATGAGGGCCATGAAAACCATATTCCATGATATGATACATAAGGAAATCGAGGTGTACGTGGATGATGTGATCGTGAAGTCTAGACAGCAGTCCGACCATGTCAGAGATTTGAGAAAGTTCTTTCAAAGGCTTCGCAGGTACAATCTTAAGCTCAATCCTGCAAAGTGTGCTTTCGGGGTGCCATTTGGGAAGTTGTTGGGGTTTATAGTCAGCCGACAGGGTATTGAATTAGAACCGTAGAAGATCAAAGCTATTCAGGAATTGCCACCTCCAAGAAAGAAAACCGAGGTGATGAGTTTGTTGGGAAGATTGAACTATATCAGCAGGTTCATTGCTCATCTCACGACAACTTGTGAGCCAAATTTCAAATTGTTGAAGAAAGACGCTATGGTCAAATGGACCGATGAATGTCAAGAGGCTTTTGATAAGATAAAGGGGTATTTGTCGAACCCACCCGTGTTGGTCCCACCAGAACCAGGGAGGCCTTTGATTCTATATCTGACAGTTTTGGATAGTTCATTCGGCTGTGTACTGGGGCAGCACGATGTTACGGGCAGAAAGGAGCAGGCTATCTACTATCTCAGCAAGAAGTTCACATCTTACGAGGTTAAGTATACTTATATGGAAAGGACATGTTGCGCCCTAACTTGGGTGGCACAGAAGTTGAAACATTATTTGTCATCATACACTACTTACCTCATATCTCGCTTGGACCCGTTGAAGTATATTTTTCAGAAGCCCATGCCCATAGGGAGGCTTGCAAAGTGGCAGATCCTACTCACAGAGTTCGACATTATCTATGTGACACGGACTGCGATGAAAGCACAGGCACTAGCCGATCATTTGGCTGAGAACCCCGTCGATGAAGATTATGAACCTTTGAAAACTTATTTCCCTGATGAAGAGGAGATGCACATTGATGAATTGGAACAAGCTGAGAAGCCGGGATGGAAACTTTTCTTTGATGGGGCTGCAAATATGAAATGCATGGGAATAAGAGCGGTACTTATTTCTGAAACAGGTCAGTATTACCCTGTTACAGATCGGCTTCGTTTCTACTGTACGAACAACATGGCAGAATATGAGGCGTGTATATTGGGATTAAGATTAGCTGTAGATATGGGTGTACGGGAAGTCTTGGTCATGGGTGACTCGGACCTACTAGTACACCAAATTCAAGGAGAATGGGAAACACGGGATTTAAAAGTTATACCGTACCGGCAATGTCTACATGAGCTTTGTCAACGATTTCAGGCTATAGAGTTCAGGCACATTCCAAGGATTCACAATGAGGTTGCCGACGCTTTGGCTACTTTGGCGTCGATGTTGCATCATCCAGACAAGGCTTATGTTTATCCGCTGCAGATTCAGGTCCGTGATCAGCATGCTTATTGTAATATGATAGAAGAGGAAATCGACGGCGAGCCTTGGTTCCATGATATTAAAGAGTACATCAGGATGGGAGTATATCCGGTACAGGACATCGGGGATCAGAAAAGAATGATTCGGCGATTGGCAAGCGGGTTTTTCTTTAGTGGAGGAGTGTTGTACAAACGAACTCCAGATCTCGGGTTGTTAAGATGCATGGACGCGAGACAGGATACATCTATCATGGCTGAGGTACACTCTGGAGTTTGTGGACCGCATATGAGTGGTTACGTTCTAGCAAAAAAGATTCTCCGAGCAGGTTATTATTGGCTCACGATGGAGCGAGATTGTATCAGTTTTGTGCGTAAGTGTCATCAGTGCCAAGTGCATGGAGATTTGATTCATTCTCCACCATCAGAATTACATACGATGTCCGCACCATGGCCTTTTGTTGCATGGGGCATGGATGTTATTGGGCCAATTGATCCAGCAGCGTCAAATGGGCACAGGTTTATTCTGGTAGCTATAGACTATTTTAGCAAATGGGTGGAAGCTAAGACGTTCAAGTCTGTGACTAAGAAAGCTGTAGTCGACTTCGTGCACTCAAATATCATCTGTCGGTTTGGGATTCCGAAGGTAATCATCACGGATAATGGGGCTAATCTTAATAGTCATTTGATGAAGGAGACATGTGAGCAGTTTAAGATTACCCATAGGCATTCTACTCCATACCGTCCCAAGGCAAATGGTGCGGTTGAAGCAGCCAATAAGAATATAAAGAAAATACTCCGGAAGATGGTTGAAGGGTCTAGACAGTGGCATGAGAAATTACCGTTTGCATTGTTAGGGTACCGCACCACCGTTCGTACCTCAGCGGGGGCGACTCCTTATTCATTGGTGTATGGCACTGAGGCAGTAATACCTGCAAAGGTGGAAATCCCGTCTCTGCGAATCGTTGCGGAGGCTGAGATCGATGATGATGAATGGGTGAAAAGCCGTCTTGATCAGTTGAATTTGATTGACGAGAAGAGATTGGCATCAGTGTGTCATGGTCAACTGTACCAACGAAGAATGGCAAGAGCATACAACAAGAAAGTGCGTCCAAGGAAATTCGAAGTCGGACAGTTAGTACTGAGGCGGATTTTGCCTCATTGGGCTGAAGCAAAAGGAAAATTTGCCCCAAACTGGCAGGGACCATTTGTAGTAACCAGAGTGTTGTCCAACAGAGCATTGTATTTGACAGATGTGGAAGGAAAATGTATAGAAATGGCCATCAATTCCGATGCGGTCAAGATATATTATGTATGATTTCTTTATTTCTGAATGTATCTGTTTGTATTTGGCATATCTTAAAGATTGAAATGATGAAGGCGTTTTGTCCTGCTATCCAAACACTTTTATCCCTTGTCATCCCCTTTGAGCCTTACTTATTTTTCATACCCCTCTTTCGGAATCAATGGTACTATCAGGGAACACAGGTGCCGAACATAAAAGAAAGAAGAGAAAAACAAAGGAAAAAGAAAAAGAAAGAAAAGAAAAAGAAAAAAAGAAAGAAGAAGAAAAGAAGAGAAAGGAAAAATGAAAGCGAAGGAAAAGAGAAAGAGAAGAAAAGAAAAAGAAAGAAAAGGAAAGAAAGAAAAACACAACAACAAAGGTAATTATGATACAGTGAACTACGTTTGACTTGATCCCGAAAGGGTACGTAGGCAGCCTTACTCCAAGGTTCAGTCTTACCTAATAGAAATCCAAAAATCCCCAAGCAAGAAACTGGGGCAGAAGTTGTGATTGTTGTGAGAAGTTGGATTCCGAAAGTTGTAATTTGAACCCATTTGAATTGTTTTGAGCCTTTTATACCTTTCTTTCTAACCCAATCCAAAAGCCTACATTACGGTCCAAAGAAAGACCTTCTGATCAGTTTTGAGAAATGCCAAGATGAACAGGTAGGAATAACCCATGATAGGGGCAACACTCTGGTTCGAGCAAGAAGAACAAAAAAATAAATGAGAGAGTCTTATGGGTGAAAACCCTCACGGGCACCGTAAGGCGACGAGAGCTGAGAGAAAAATAAATGAGAGAGTCTTGTTGGTGAAAACCTTTACGGGCACCTCAAGGCGAAGGTGAGGTAAGAAATGGCAAACTGAGAAAGGTCTGTTGATGGAAACCGTTTTGTGGTACCGCAGGGAAACAAGGTTAAGGTCCGGGTAAATCAAACAAGTGATGGAAGTTTTGGGCAATGAGGTACGACAATTGAGAGTTGTTTGGTTGGACAGATTGGGCTGATTAATCCAAAATGCTTGTCATGACCATTGGTACCAGTTGTCTCGCTCAGATAAGTTTCTTTTCCTTCTCTTTTCAAACAGTCATTTGGTTTTGGATTCTTCTTATCCTTAACTCAAAAATCACTGCATTTCATTTTCTTTTGAGGGTTTTATCTAGCTGAGATGTTTCAGTGCCAGTTTTGTTCAATGCAAGCAGAAAGGACTTCAAAGCTCACTACCAGCTTCTAAAATTGTAAAGCACAACGTGGTCAGAGCATGTCAAAAACAACTTGATGTCAAGTGGAATATAGGGAATTAACGGAAGTTTCATCGGTGAAATGATTGGGAAATGTCGTGGGAAAGGCAAAAGCTCAAACAAAAAGGTCAGAAAAGTGAAATAACAACATGGGTGTAAAACATTTAGGTCACCAGATGTTGGGAAATTTAAAAGTTGGTCAGAAAGTCAAGAGGTTCAGGGTCAGTGCGTGGAAGTCAGTTAACACAAAGCAAGGCAGTGGAAGGATTTTTCAGCAAGAATGCCATCAACTAACCACCATTTTAAACTGACGAAATTTTCTTTGATTGAAACAGGGGCAGAAAAGTTAGCTGTTGAGGAGGAATTCTCCAGGAGGGAAAAACAAGCAGTAATCAGGTTTGACCGCAAAGTGCGGTTTGATTAAATACAAGATAATCCTGAATAGCATAGGGGAATATCTTTTGGTTGCAAAGTTTGCATGATTAGAATAAATGCAAGTTGCCAGGACCTCCCTGGATAATAAGACGTAATTCAAATACCCGGGTAAGATAACTTGGTACAGTGAGAAGTAACACCTTATGTTCATAACTGTTTGGAGTTGTCAAGATCTTCCTGGATAAAAGGATGTAGTTTAAACCCTTGTAGATGACATGATGAAGTGAGGATAATACCTTAAGTTTGTAATTATGAGGAGTTGTCAGGACCTCCCTGGATAATAGGATTTAGCTTTCAATTCTTAGTAATATGTGATAATATGATTCAGTTCAACACTCACCCATACACCCAGCTTCCAAACCGAGGCAGAAAATTTTCGTCGGTTGATTATTTTGTTGAAATCAGGAGTCCGTTTGGAGAACAGAGACATACTTTTCAAGTTTGATGTCAGGAGTTCGCCTGAAGAATGGAGACTTACAGTTTAAATTTTAAAAGTCAGGAGTCCGCCTGGAGAATAGAGACATTCAATTCCAAATTCAGAAAACAGGAGCCCGCCTGAAGAACAGAGGTGATACAATTTGAATTTTAAGTCATCAATCAATTTCTTTGTCTATTTAAAAGTCAGGAGTCCGCTTGGAGAACAGAGACATGCATTTCAAATTCAGAAATCAGGAGTCCGCCTGGAGAATAGAGACATACCGTTCAAAATTTAAGCAATCAGGAGCCCGCCTGGAGAACAGAGGTGATACAATTCAAATTTTAGTTTTCAATCGATTTCTTTGTCTTTTGAATTCAGGAGCCCGCCTGAAGAACAGAGGCATACAATTTAAGTTTCGGAAGTCAGGAGCCCGCCTGTATAACAAAGGTATTTCAAGTCAAGTTTTAGTCAAATTCTTATTAATATCTAGTAACATGTACCCAGTTTCCAAACTGGGGCAGAAAGTTTTCTTTGTTTTGTCTATTTTTATGAAGTCAGGAGCCCGCCTGGATAATGGAGGAGTACATTTCAATTTCAAGTTCAGCAGTCAGGAGCCCGCCTGGATAACAGAGGAATACATTCAATTTCAAGTTTCGGAAGTCAGGAGCCCGCCTGGACGTCTCAGTTAGCAATTGGAAGTAACAACAATGGATTTCACCAAGAGAACACAATGCAACAAGGCAACAGAAAAACGCAAGATAACAAGACAACAAGGAAGTACAAGAACAAGTTTGAAGAATTTAGATAGGATTTTGTAATTCGTAGCTCGTAGCTTAAGCTAACTTCTTTTTTTTTCGACATGGTGTAATAAGGAAGGTCAGCGAGCAGTAGCAGCAGCAGCAACAACAGTGGAAGCCCAACTTCATGGTAGTCCCAGCTACCAAACACTCCCGAACTACACTGACATGATTCCTTTATAGCCAAGGATATGTAGGCAACCTCAGAAGTAGGGTGCGGTCAAATCTTTCAAAGATGCTTCCCACGAAGTATTCAAACGGGCAAAAATTGCTCGTGTCCGCTCACTTATCTTTGCACATAAACTCTTCGTGTTTTCGGGCAAAGAGGGGCAGCTGTGAGCACGTGATTTTTGCCCTATATGAATTACTCCCGTAAATTCAAAACAAAATAACTTCTTTTCATTATTTGGAATTTTTAAAATTTGGTGGCATTTTCTGATAATTGTTTGCATTTGTCTGCGCATTTTTATTTTTGTTTAACTAATGAAAAATACAAAGAAAATATAATAAAATATGTTGCATTTGCATTTAGGACTTAATTTTATATTTTTAGGATTAATTGACAAATTATTTTATAAAAATAGAAAAAATCACAAAAATAGTTTATTTTGCACTTTTTATTTGTAACTTTGAATTTTAGTAGTTTTTTCAATTGGATTTCTAATTATTTGTAGTAACAATTATTAGAATTAATTAATTAATTTAATATGGTAGGTTAATTCAGTTTAAAAATTAGTATTAATTAATCTAGGATTTATTTTGATTTTGGGAAAAGAAAGGAATTATGAATTGAAAAGAGAATGAATTAAAAGGGGGTAGGAAATAATGAAAAGGAAATTTGGGCCAAAATCAATCCCAACCCCCAGCCCAAACCTACATCATCTGCCTACCTGCCCCAATCACACAAAAACCCGGCCCAAACCCGCCTGACCTGACCCACTCCTCAAAAATATGCACCATAGATACAGAGCTCAAAATCAGAGACCCCAAACGACGAACGCTACTGTTCGTCTTCTCCAAACTCGCGCGAACAAGCCTCAAATTCAGGAAAATCCATGGCGAGTGAGCCTCAAATCCAGAACCCACGCGTTCCCCCATCCCTCCTCTCACCGTTCTAACGGATTTTCCCACGCGAGATTCCCCTCCCCTCTCACTCACACGATTTTGATCCATCTCACGCGATTGGAAGGTCCTAGAGATGATTCGTTGGATGAACGTGAGACATTGGATTGATTTCGTTCAATCCGAGCCCCACAGTCATCCGGGGTTCGTTTTATAAAAGGATTCAATCCGATTCTTTGAAGAGGAGGAGATTTTTGGAAAAACGGAGATTTGAAAAAATAGTCTTTCTTCTTCTTCTCTATGGTTAATTTTAGCTTAGTTCCAGTCTATAAAATATACACAAAAAATAGTTTGAGTTTTCTTTTTCAGAGTTTAATTTTGTTTTCCCTGTCAAAATCGGAGAGGAACAGTTAGTGGTAAAGCAGTTTAATTTTCATTCCAGTCTGGATTTTGGTTTTAAAATGGAGCTCGTTTGAGAATTTCTGAGTTCGTCGTTGTTCAAACTTTGTACTCCTACTCAGCTACTACTGATTTGCTGTTCTTCGAGCTTTGATCTTCCATCGTGTTCTTGTGTTAGTTTTTGGAGTCGAAACTGTGTAATCGTCTTCGATTTTGTTATCAAAAGAAATTCAAAATTTCAGGTTCATCCTTCATCTCTCAGTTCTTGCGATTCTATTCCGTTTCATTATTTTGAACTATATGTTTCTGTCTCGAGTGCTCTATTTGTGCTATGATCGAATTCCTTGCTGACTAAATCTATTTGTGAAAGTGTGATGTAATTGAGTATTTTCAGCTAGTTGAAGTCGATTTTGAGTGGTCGTTTTTCGCTTATATGGTTTAACTGTTATTATGTTGTCGAGTTTTCATTTGAGTCCAGATTTCGTCGATTCCAAATAGTTGTTATAGCTCAGTCAGTTTGACAGTGGGAAATCACTCCTGCCTTGTTAAAATTTGGAAGATGAATCATAGGTTTGCTTGGTTTTGAACATGGCAGTATGAATATAAAACGTTGCCTTTGAGCTGATATTAGTTTCTGTCGAAATAAGCTCACACGAGAAGTCTGCTAGAAATGCTAAAATCATTTTGTCTGTCTATGTGCGCTTCCCTTCAGCTGCTTACTTTTGTTTGAAACCGCAATTTCTGGAAACTTGGTTAAAAGCAAATTTCTCACATCTAATATTGCTTGGCTAAGGAATATTCACGGTTTGTCATTTTCCATGCTAAGTATAAGTTGGATGCAAGCTTAAGCTCTTAAGATTGACTTTGAAACTGTTGTCAGTCATCTGTTGGAATTCTTCCCTTGGTGTTCGAGTTCTTTGAGATGCTAACCTGTAGTTCATGCGTGTCTATACAAGAATAGTCTAATTAGTCATTGTTCACATTGTCCAGAAATCCATGATACTGCTTTTACATGCCTTAAAGTGCTGAATTGTGATGAAATGGTTTTGCTAGATTCTTTTAAGATATGTTGCAACTCTTGGTTTAGAATGAATTGGAATGAATCGATCATTTCCTTTAGTTTACAGCCACGAGCCAAGCTATTCAGGTTTAGATTAAGCTTCAGTTCTCGTTCATAGATTTTTCTTGATGTTGGTTGAGTTCTCTCTGTTTGGTTTTAATTGGGTGCAGAGTTCTATTTGCCTTATTCTGCAAAAAGGGGTAATGAACCTGGTGTTCTCATGTGCATATAGATAAATTGAAGACTTCTGCTATAGTTTTAGGGTCAGTATTAGCCTGTGTGCAGAAATGCAATTGGTTCGTAGTCACTGAATTTTGGGTTTGGGAGTGTGGTGACACAATGCTTGCTATTTAAAGTGCATGAGTCCTGTTGCTTGTCATGTTCTCTAAAGTCGTTTTGCCTGATTTGATTCGAACAACTAGTATGAATTGGTATTTGATGATATGCTCCCATGTACTAAAAGTTATGATTTCGTAGGGGCTGGGGTGTTTGAATAAGTGAACTGAATAAAGGTTGTCCTTACATCTAAGAGAGGAATTATTATGCTAATATCCATGTTAGGAGTTGGAGTCGAGTCAGATATTGCTAATTGTATTTAGTTTCAGATTTCATCTATCAAATCAATTTGTCCCAAACTCTTGAGAAATCATGAATTCAACTGGACCGCGGGTCTGCTTGAAATGAATTGCAGACTTTGGTCATGCGGACCACTACGCTGAGCCTTAAAGATTATCTGTTGGGCCTTGCATCGAGATTAGGCCCTTCCCTTTAAAATCTTTAGCCTTCATTCTGTTATTTTCCAATTGTAGACTTGAGTTTTTTTTATTTAACAAATAGAGGTCTTTGTTCGTTTTCGGTTAATTCGATTTAATAGTTCGGGGTGTGCAGTGCCGAATAAAATCTCAAGTTGCATGGCCCTTGTTTAATTAATCTTTTTTATCCTTAGAACTCGAGGTGTGCCATTTAGCAAATTCCATGGCCCTCGCAAAGTGCGAACGTATAGTTGTTTTAGACACGCTCTCAATAAAATTACCTTCCTAAACTCGGGTACGCATTGATATGACCCAAATCCAAATCTCGACGAAGTCAAAATGTGTTGACAACCACGGGTGCATTGATTGCGACGGGGTTCGAAACACGTTTTCACGACGTCGCAATTCTCTTAAAATAAATAACGATGAAAAGCGGTTTACGAATAAATGGCACATAAGCTAGCATGTACTGAAATCAGATAAAATCAAATACAACAGTTAAGCGACCGTGCTAGAACCACGGAGCCGGGAAATGCCTAACACCTTCTCCCGGGTTAACAGAATTCCTTACTTGGATTTCTGGTTTGCGGACTGTTAACAGAGTCATAAATTTCCTCGGTTCGGGATTCAATCGGTGACTTGGGACACCATTAATCTCTCAAGTGGTGACTCTGAATTAATTAATAATTAAATCTCGTTCTGATTATCCTTTAAATGGAAAAACTCCTTTACGCCCTTGCGGGGTGTAGGTGAAAAAGGAGGTGTGACACTTACTATGATGATTTTGATCATTTCCTCATCTTCTTAATCAAGAATTTTATTTGAAACCGATTTGTCTATACATTTTAAGCATACCATAGACTTTGTCCTTCTAGGACTTATTCTAATAGGAGCATTTTCAATGAGAATATAGTTATTTTCGTTAGGTCAGTAAATGCGTCTGGCATGCTTTAAAATATATTGTAGATGAATTATCTTTTTATTAACTTCAATTTCATATTATCTTATTTGAGAATTGTCACGACCCTAAATCCGGACCCGGTCGCGATGTCGCCTCTCGTGAAGACAAGGTCAGTCGACACAAACCCCCAAATTTAATTAACAGATATAGTAATTCATAATTAAGTTATTAGTAATGATAAATCCCAAAATAGGGTGAAATGTATAACAATTGTGGAAAACAACCACAGCCCGACATCAGGGCGTCACCAGTCATGAGCATCTAACATAAGTCTAAGAGTAGAGAGAAGGGACTACACAACCTATTACAGAATCCAGTACAAGGAAAAAAAATAAAGATAATAGGGAGAAACACTGAACTTGAACACCAATCAGCCACCTAGTGAACTCCGAATAAGCCTGCTGGAAGCAATCAGCCCTCGCTAGCAAGACCCGAGACTCCTGTATCTTTACATGGGGTGCAACGAGTAATGTGAATACTCCAACTCAGTGAGTAATAAAAATAAATGAAGGCTGAGCGATAAGAAAAATACATAAAACACAATAAAATGCTACAAAGAGGCAGTGTAAAACCAATACAATGCAAGAAAATAGTGAACTCTTATAAAACACCTTAGTTCAGTATAGGCTTATTTAAAACACATTTTTAATAGTTAAATAAGTAAATGAAAAGCAGCGAGAAAAGATAAACACATAAAATCAGCCCCTCGTGCACAATATCAACAGAATCCGCCCCTCGGGCAATAACATGGAACAACACCAGCCCCTCGGGCTATATCACATATCACACTGGGTACTCGCGCTCACCGGGGGTGTATAGACTCCAGGGGGGCCCCTTACGGCCCAAGCACAATATCAAGCCATCTTGTGGCATAATCAATAGGCTTTTGACCTCATATCAAGCCACCTCGTGGCATAACATCTCAGGCCCTCGGTCTCATTATCATAATCAGTACCACACTGCTGTGGCATGCAGCCCGATCCATAATAATCCTCACAACACAGGCCCTCGACCCTACTCAGTCAGAAATCTCTAAAAGCCACCCGGGCACAGTAAAACATGATACTCAGCCCAAAATATCATTTAAAGTGTTAAAAACAGTGTAAACATGGCTGAGTTATGAAAATAGTAGAATATAGCATGGCTGAGTACAAATATAAAATCAAAATAGTGCAGAAATAGCAGTAAAAATCCCCTAAGGGTCCAAACAGTTGGCATGAGGCCCAAATATGACATTCAACCCAAAACATGATGATATCAAACAATTTTCAATCAAATACGAGATGGACTAAGTCACAATCACTAAAGGTGCCCGACCCCATGCTCGTCATCTAGCGTGTGCATCACCTCAATATAGCATAACGATGTGAATTCCAGGGTTTCATATCCTCAGGACAACATTTACAATCATTACTCACCTTAATCTGGTCCAGACTCTAGCATGCGATGCCTTTGCCTCTCGTATCGGCCTTCGGATGCTCCAAATCTAACTAAAATCAGTACATAACCATCAAAATATGTTAAGGAAATAAAGCCCACTCGAAAGTAACCAATTTACATAAAACAATTCTGAAATTGGCCTAACCCGACCCCGGGTCCATGTCTCGAAATATGATAAAAATCACATCAATAGAGTCCTTACACTCTTATGAGTCTACCCATATCAAATTCATCAAAATCTGACCTCAATTGCCCATTCAAATAACCAAAAGAATTCTCAAATTTTTCTTCCATTTTTCTCCAATTTCCACTCTAATTATTCAAATTAAATGATAAAATTCAGGATTAAATCATGAAATTTAACCAAAAACAAGTGAAGATCACTTACCTCAACCACTTCTCTGAAATTCCCTTCAAAGAACGCCCAATTTCGTGGTCTCTAGTCCAAAATATGATAAATGGGTTCAAACCCTTGATTTTTAATATTTAACACTGGTGCCCAGATTTAACCCTTCGCGAACATGGTAGCTCTCTCGCGTTCGCGAAGCACAATTGCCTCAGAACCAGAAATCCTTCTACGCGATTGCGATGACCCACTCGCGAATGCGAACCTTTACTAGCTCAACCACCGCGATCGCGACAGCCTACTCGCGAACGCGTTGAATACTCAGCTCACCTCTTCGCGTTCGCGTCCACACCTTTGCGAACGCGAAGAACAAAATTTGCCATCTCCGAGAACACTCTTCGCGAACGCGATGAACAACCTTTGCAACACAAACCAACAAAAATCTGCCAAGTCCAAAGTCGAAAAATTGATCCGTTAACCACCCAAAATACACCTGAGGCCCTCTGGACCTCAACCAAATATGCCAACATATCCCATAACATCATTCAAACTTGTTCCAACCTTCAAAACGTTCAGAACAACATTGAAACACCAAATTTGCATCGGATTCTAGCCTAAGAATTTCAAGAACTTCCAAATTCCGCTTTCGATCAAAAGTCTATCAAATGACATAATGGACCTACTCCAACTTCCGGAATTCCATTCCGATTCCTATATCAAAATCTCACATATCAACCGGAAAACGCCGAAATCCCAATTTCACGGACCTCCAAAATACATTCCGATCACGCTTCTAAGTCCTAAATCACCTAGCAAAGCTAACCAAATCATAAAAATTCCAATCCGAGATCATATACCAACAAGTCAAAACTTGGTCAAACCTTTCAAATTTTAAGCTTCAAACTATGAACTATTCTTTCAAATTCATTCTGATTACCCTGAAAACCAAAACCGATGATTTACATAAGTCATAATACATCACACGGGACTAGTCATGCCCAGGAACTGGCGAGCGAAGTGCAAAAGCTCAAAACGACCGGTTGTGTCATTACAAGAATCAAGATGTACAAATGATAATTCATTTCACGTAATTTTTTCTAAACTGTTTATCATGTCTCCCCCTCATGTTAGAAAAATTAACTTGCTTCCTCAATTTTGGAAGTCGATCTTTGTGCGTTATGGTGCTAATCAAAATACACACTGCACATTAAATACGATAGAATTATTTTGTTCCTGACCCTGAAACACTTGTGATGAGAGAATGTAATATACTTTCATATATAAGGTATATCAAACTAATATACATAACTTCGTTCTCATAAGAAATAGTTTAACTATTAAGTGGAGGCACTCAATAAATCATCTTGCTAAACTAGTTGTGATATAAACCAACTTATCAAGATAAACTATCTTGAACAGAAAATCTGGAAATTATGCTCTAAATTAAATTATTGAGCAAGTTACCTAGCAAATATCAGGTTGCGGGTTAATAATAATCGCACATGTAACCATATCATAGATGCATCTTATGTGGTATACATGGCAGGTGAATGGGCCCATATTCACCTTTGATATTTTCAGTATTCATGGGATTCAATCCCAATTTTAATTCGTACAGAATTTTCTAGTTCTTTAATATTTACCCATGTGAATTCTCTTTTATTTTTGCACAACATACTTAAATTAACATGGTTAAGCCAATTATGCCAACTAAATAAATTATCAATATTAATAAAGTTTAGGTTTACACCATGACCTGTGCAATTATCAATAAACTTCAAGTTTATTATGATATGAGTTTTTATATCAATAAACATTCACTTTATTGTGGTATACTTTTATTTGTGTAGTACAAAGTGGAGAATAAAGCGGGCAATGTTTTTACATACATATTATCCCGCTACAAGTTGTAGTAATAAATTATATTAAATCTTTCCTTTATTTATAGTCTCAATATAACCAACCGCTTTCGCGAATACTTTAAAAACTCAATTAAGGTTCTTTGAGACTTACTACAATACAATGCCTTATTGATAATCAATTTTATTCCTCCAAAATAGTAATAATTGGCTCTTCTAGATCTCTCAATTAATTTGGTACTACCACATATTTATCAACATCCATACGATGAATATATCTTTTAAAGAGAAAGTTATACCATTATGGTCATGGTCAGAATTCTATACAAGATCTGTTGCTTGCATTACTATTGCCCTTTAATAATCACATCGCCAAAATATTTTTGCGTACAATAGATATGTGACCAATGACCATTCATGCTACAATAATGATATTATTTTCTTATTTCCCCTCAAACCTCATTCTAGAGGTGAGTCTAGTATATTGACTACCACTAGCACATTCATATTCTTCCAAGAATGAATATGTATTCATAAATCACATATTATCACATTCACATCATGAATGGACCATAATCATCTATATGTGCTTTACAAAATCTCATGTCAAATTAATGACAAATATTATATTCACAAAGTGAGGGATTATTTTGAGAAACTTTATTATTATTATTACCACAGTGATGACGATTATAATTTCATCTATTGCCACGTCCATATCTATTAATACATTCATAGTAATAACTTTGTCTTCTTTCAGATTTATCACATACTGCTATCACATTCTCTTAAGGGAATGGGAATGAAGCAAATTCAATGAGACGGGTTTTCAATTCTTTGCTCATAATCATACATGAATTTGATCATGGCAAGACATAGAAGTTTTATCACTTTGGGTAGTTATAATTTCTCGCAAACTCTAATAGAGTTATTGTCACGACCCTAAAACTGATCCGGTCGTGATGGAGCCTATCTTGAAACTAGGCCTGCTGATACAACTCTCGAATTAACCATTTAATCAATAACAATCATTTTTAAGCCTTTAATTAATCAGGTATCTCGTAATGTAAGTTTAAATGAACAGTGCAGAATAAATACACAAGCCTGACATTGGGTTGTCACAAGTCATGAGCATATACTAAGGTCTGAATACAACAAGGAGTCTAAAAATGTACTAAATATAGTCTAAGAAAGACAAGAGGGAGAAAAGCAGTGCTACGAATGTCGAGCAGCTACCTCGCTAACTTCGATGACTCTGCCACTGAGCAATCAACACCCGCAACCAGGTTCAGAAATGCCTAAATTTGCACACAAGGTGTAGGGAAAGTACGCCAACTCAGTAAGTAATAAAAGTAAATGAAAGCTGAGCAGTAAGAAAACACATAAACCACGTCAAATCACTACAACAAATGCAGGACATTTCCAAAACAATATAGAAATCGTTTACTTCAAAAATCATGCTCAGTTTCGGTAAAACCTTGTAAAACAACTTCCAATAGTTTCAAACGAGTGATAAAATAGTGAGTAAAAATGATAGCAAACGTAAACAGCCTCTCGGGTAAAACATGTATCATAAATTGCCCCTCGGGCATAATATCAACAGAACTAGCCCCTCGGGCTGCCTCACAATCACTCGTAATCAGCCCCTTGGGTATAACATGAATAAAGAACCGCCCCTCGGGCAACAACATGAATCAACAATAGCCCCTCAGGCAACATTATGAATAAATAACAGCCCCTTGGGCTACATCACATCACTCACACTGGGTACCCGCGCTCACTGAGGCTGTACAAACTCCGGGAGGGGCCTCTTACGGCCCAAGTGCAATAACAAGCCATCTTGTGGCATAATCAAATAGACTCTCGGCCTCATATTAAGCTACCTCGTGGCGTAACAAATCAGGCCCTCGGCCTCATAATCATAAATCAGTACTACACTGCTGTGGTGCACAACTCGATTCCATAATATCCTCACAACACAGGCCCTCAGCCTCACTCAGTCAAAAAAAATCTCTCAAAGCCACTCGGGCACAGTAAAATATGATGCTCAACCCAAATATCACTTAAGATGTCAAAACAGAGTAAATATGGTTGAGTTATGAAAATAGTAGAATACAGCATGACTAAGTACAAATATGAAGTCAAAACAGTGAGAAATAGTAGTAAAAATCCCTTAAGGGTCCAAAATAGTTGGCACGAAGCCCAAAGATGGCATTCAGCCTAAACACATGGTAATAATTTCTAAAATACAATGATATCAAATAGTTTTCAATCAAATACACGGTTTAACAGTCATACGGGACAGACTAAGTCACAATCCCCAATGGTGCACGACCCTACGCTCGTCATCTAGCGTATGCGTCACCTCAAAGTAGTACAACGATGTGAAATCTGAGGTTTTATACCCTCAGGACAGACATTTACAATCATTACTTACCTCAATCCGGTCCAAATTCTAGTCTGCGATGCCTTTGTCTCTCGACTCGGCCTCCGGATGCTCCAAATATAACCAAAAGCAGATTTATACCGTCAAAATATGCTAAGGGAACAAACCCCACTCGAAAATATTCAATTTACCTCAAAAATCCCGAAATTGGCCAAACCCGGCCCCGGGACCACGTCTCGAAATCTGACAAAATTAACATCAATGGAATACTCATCCTCTCACGAGTTCATACATATCAATAATACCAAAATCCGACCACAAATGATCCCTCAAATCCCTAGATTAAGGTCTCCAATTTCCAAGCCCTAAACCCCCAATTTTTTGCTACTGATTTTCCATATATTTCAAGCTTACAATGTTAAAATTCATCATAGAAATAAGTTTAGGGTCCAAAAATCTTACCTCCATGAAATCCTATTCCCCCTTCAATTTGCTCTCCAAAGCTTTCTCCCGAATGAAATATGGCGAAAAACCACACAAAAATTGCAAAGAACCAAATATATAGATTCTGCCCCAGCTAAACCGCTTTTGCGGTACAAAATCTCACACCTGCGAACCCGCACCTGCGGTCCCAGTTGCGCTTATGCGCAAATCCCTTAAGCGCCCCAGACTGCACCTGTAATCAAACTCCCGCACCTGCACTATCGCCGGTGCGCTCAATCTTCCGCATCTGCGGTTCCAGTGCCTCTTGCCCATTTCCGCATCTGTGACCCTAATTGCCCTTCTGTGGGCTTGCATCTGCGGTCCCCAAGCCGCAGGTGCGGTTATGACAGACTTCAGCAGCTTCAGCTGCAACTTCTCAACTCCAACTTTCCGTCAACCATCCGAAATCACCCCGAGGCCCCGCCAGGATCCCAACCAAGAGCACGAACAAGTCATATACCACTATCCATACTTATACCAATCTCCGAAATACCTAAAATAACATCGAATCAACCAAATGACATCAGATTCAAGCCTAAGGTTCCAAAAACTTCCGAATTCCGCTTTTGATAAAAACGCCTATCAAACCTCGTCCGAATGACCTGAAATTTTGCACACACGTTAAAAATGACACACCGGACCTCCTCCAACTTCTGGAATTCCATTCCGATCCATATATCAAAATCTCACCTACCAACCAGAAAACGCCAAAATTCCAATTTCGCCAATTCAAGCCTAAATTTACTCCGGACTTCCAAAACACATTCCGATCACGCTTCTAAGTCCCAAATCACCTAACAGAACTAACCAAATCATAAAAATTCCAATCCGAGATCATATACCAATAAGTCAAAACTTGGTCAAATCTTTCAAATTTTAAGCTTCAAAGTGAGAATTGTTCTTCTAAATTCATTCAGATTATCCTGAAAACCAAAATCGACGATTTGCATAAGTCATAATACATCACACAGGGCTAATCATGCCCAAGAATTGGCGAGCAAAGTGCAAAAGCTCAAAACGACCGGTCAGGTCGTTACAGTTATAATCAAAATTCATTGTCTTTGCTTGTATTTAAAATCAAATTATAGAATTTCAAGAATTTAAAAGAAAAAAAAGGTAAATACTTATCTTAAATCCAGAATTTATTCCTGAATGAATCATGGAATAATTGACAATCGGTATGCTCAATATTATGTACAAGTTGAGCACCATGCACGTATTCCAAAGCCTGTACTCAATTGGTTGGAGTCTCGTGTTGATAACATGTTATGAAACAATAAAAGATGAAGAAGAGTATTGTAGAGAAAAGTAGAGAGACAGAATTTTTATTGATTTTGGATAAATTACAATGGAATAGGACCCCTATATTTATAGGGAAAGAGTACTTAGCCACCAAGTAAAATTCGTACAATCTCTTTAAAATATAGACATTCACCTTAAATAAAACTCTGTTTATAACACTGTATAAATATTTGCTTGACAAAAAAAAATGCACATCCAAAAATAAATCTTTAAATTTTGGAAATAGACATCGCACTAATCTATGATAGTGTTGAGAAATAATGGAGGAAGTCCTAATGCAGGAAAAAAAAAAAAAAACACTCAACCCGTTTGTATCGGTCTTTCCCGAAAACAAAAACAAAAAAGAAACTATCAAATTTATAGGTCGGTACTTGGTAACATGAAAATCGGGTGGAGCAAGTCAAATTACGTAGGTAAAAACAATTTAAAATTATTATTAATGTAACCTAGGGCTTATCTAAGGATGAATATATAATAACTGAATTTCCCATTGTAGCTTTTATATAGGAGAGTATGGTGGCAATGATAACTACTTGATCCGAAACTGTAGAGAGTTACTCTCTTCTTATCTGCCTCTCTCTATTCCTTGTTTTCTCATTTCTATTCTATTCTCTCTTTGATTCACCCTTTCCAGAGCAAGGTACGTACTTTTCCCATTTATGTACTCTCAGTTGTAATATTATTGCATCTTTTCCTAATTTGCTTTTGTAGTAGTAGATTAAGGCTAGAATAAATATTAGACTTTCTTTATAGTTTTGATATGAAAAATAGGCTACCAGATTCAGCAAAAATACAACCAAGAAACTGGATCAGCGATGAGCCTATTAGGCAGTTAAGCGATCTATTGCAACTGCTGCAGATTTGCAATATCCATTTTTAAAAAAAAATAACTTTTCAATTATTACGTTGCTATTCTTTCCACTATTCTAATGTTCTAAATATATCAAATTAATATTTTAACCTCTATATTGGAAGCTGTGGAGGTTGAGTATTAGGGTTGTAGGTTAGGAGGTAATTGAGTCTTTCCTTACTTCATACATTTGTAAGGATAGTCTAGTAGGGTTTTTGTCGAAGTCAGTTAGTGGCAGTGTTGTGTCTTACTACTCTTTCGTATTCCATAGTGCTAGGTCTATGTATTATCTATCGCTTTTGCTTTGCATCTACTTTCTCATTTTCATGATGTTATTTTTCTTATGGTTTTTATTGGTGGTACTGATATTGTCTCTTTTCGTCTTCCTGAGCCGAGAGTCTTTCGGAAACAGCCTTTCTATTCCCTCGGGGTAGGGGTAAGGTTTGCGTACACACTACCCTCCCTACACTTCACTAATGGGATTTTACTGGGTCGTTGTTGTAGTAGTAGTATCTAGTCAAGATAAAATGGGATGAATTACGTGTTTCTTTTCTCTAATCGACTAATATATTATGAATGGGATGGTGGTGCAGAATTTTGATAATTTACAAAATGGGAGGAAGAGTTCAACACATCCAGCTGGGAGGTCCAATGTTGATTAAGGAAATTGTGATAGGTTTTGTGTGTGCATGTGCAGCAGGTGGTGCTTTTAAGATGTGGCATTGGGATATGCAGAAAAGGAGTAAGAATTTCTATGACCAACTTGACAGAGGTGAGGCCACTGTTGTTGCTCAAGAGTATTAACCCCTCAGCCTTCTCCCATGTCGAAAACCAGTCAACTTGACAGAGGAATATTCTGAGATATGAATAATCATTGAGACACTGCATTTAATTTTTTTTTGTTTTCTTTATTATATTACGTGAATTACATCTATTAGTTCGTGTACGTCCATGTTTGGTTGTGGAACTGGCTTCGTCTGCATTGAAGGAGAAATAAGATCTACATATGACATGTCTATAGTCTTTCTTTCTCTTTTCACTCAAAGCGTGCTCTTTCATCAGTGGACATGGTTCTTGCTTTCATTTACCCGCTCCTAGGTTAGGAGCGCATCTTGTTTTTGCAGTTGAGTTGGTTTGCTTACTCCGAACCATATTTAAAGACTTACTAGTGGACGTACCCGTGCGATGCGCGGATCGATTCAAAGAAAAAAAGAGCGAAAAGAGATAATAAAAACATATGCATATTGCAAATTAATTTTAGCAATTGCGACCAAAATAATTAAAATAAAAGACAAATATTTATTATTACCAAGGGCCACCGACCGATCCCAAGCGGCTCTTTAAAAGAAGGCCTGAGCATGAAATATTTGATTTTCTTTTTGATCGGTAAAATATTTATTCCTCATTATGATTTATAAGTAATAATAATAATAATAATAATGATAAAAAAATTTAATTTCTTGGTAAGGCGAAAAATCAACTAACTCATTTAGCTTTGCTAATTTATCCAGCGGCTTGCCACTAACTTTTAATAAGCTACCTGACAAAAAAAAAAAAAAAGAGAGACCAAAAAAATACTCCTACTAATCCATAAGGAGTTAAAGTATGCTTCTACATTAGTTGATCAATAAATCGACCAACTTACTTGAATTACCATCAATAGAATTTTCAAGAATCTCAATTATCAGGAGGTTGAATTGGATAAGAACTACTTCATTATAGTCTGATATATTGAAGAATATAGTATGTTCTGAATCTTGTAACCAAAAAAGCTGCCAGTGGCATATGGAGGCTATTCAATATCAAAGAATAGATGTAATTTACTGGAGAAGACGAATCTCTAGTAAATTATCCAACATTTACAATTGTCTTTCCGATCCTTTCTTCATCAAGGATATTGACTAACGCTGAAAGAATAGTACTTGTTTGGAAGAAATACTCTGCAATTTGTAGAAAGCAAAAAACGTGATTAAAGGACAAATACTATAAGACTACATTTGCAATCTAGTTTAGAATATAAGATTTACATCACCCTCGTCTATTTGGAATACTAAAAACATGAAGCAAATGAATTACTTTAATAGAAGTCAGCACTTACTGCTACAACCACAATATCTTAAATAAGGAATGTATAGTTACAGCCTACAAGATCAAATGTTATCATAATAAGCAATTCCTCTTGCAGGAGAAAAAAGAAAATCAAAAGAAAAAAGTAAACATAAGCTTTTACCAGGAAGTTAAATTCTTAAATCTTATTGATCGAATACGCTGTTTCAACTATCATTCACTATTAATTATTGAATACTTATGTTAGAACAATGATAAATTAGGAGGCGTAAAACAATAGAAGATTTTAAGTCAAACAACTCCTATAAGTATTTAATGTTTGAAGAATAATGATATTTCCATGTAGCTTCAAACCTTTGAACTTCACCCCTTTCTTACGGCTAGGCGTTTCTTAATAGTAGCAGAACAATCTTAATCCTTGTATAGATTTCATTTCTATTATCAGTCCTTAAGTTGCAAGATGAAAAGCTAAGCTAAGGAAAACCATTATCAAAGAGGAGTTAAAACACAACAAATTTGCTTCAAAAAGTTAATTACGAGAAGTATGTCTAATGAATGCTATAATATTTTTGTACTGCTTCTACAGATTAAAAAGATAAAAAGGGTAACCCTCTTTTGTACTGTTTTACTTAGTAATAGTAATGATGCAAGCCAAAAAAGAAAAGAGATTCACAAAGAACACCTAAAAGTAACATAATTTTAGAATAAAAAGTAATACTTTTAGTACCTATACAAATCAAGAATTGGACTATACATAAGTATTTCCGAAGTAGCTACAATAAAATGTCATGCTGGCTTGTAGTAAAGTGACTTTGCAAACCAAGATATTCTTATATATGTTTCTAAGAAGATAAAGAGAAGGAGAAAGAATGATGCAACTTTGCCTTAAAAAGGTTAGTTAGGAGAATTTCGTCTAATGACTACTATATATAAAATTTTTGTACTACTTCTGCAGATCACAAGAAAAAGAAAGAAAATAAAGAGGAAAAAAACAACTCTCTTTTGTACTGTTTCACACATCTGGAGAAAATAACAACAGGTTTCTCAAATAAGCATAATGATGATTAGTTTTTTTATCAAATAGATATCTAAAACAATCTAAAAATATCAGTGCACCAAAGTTAAGCAACATTTAATAGATTACTCCACAAATCAAAAAGGACCTGAGAAATAGTCATAGGTTTCATGAATTGCTAGCAGTCATATTACCATCATATTGATAAATATGCTAACGAACTGAGCCCAAACAGGAATGAATATAAATGTAAAAGAGCGCATAGACTTTCCGATGGGAAAAATGAACAACATTCTAGACATATGACTCATAACAAAAAAGGAGATATAGATTTGAAACTTTACACCGAAGAAGAAGTCACACGCCGAAAGAGAGGGTCATGTGATGTCATTCTGGTCATTAGCTAAAATAGATGGGGTTATTTACATGTTCAATGAATTAGGGATGACAGCCCAACACGAATGAGAAAAATATATAATTAAACATGATAATTACAAAGCGAAGAAGGGAAAACAATCATAAATTATTTAAAATTTGTGGTAAAGCCTTAATATATTACCTCTATTATCAGCATCAGAATTTAATTCCCCTTCATATGTGCTTAGTTTAAAATTAGTATGTGCTTCCATCCTATTGCACTTTATAGCACTCTTATCGTACACCCTTGTAAAAAAAAAATTGACCCGTGAATGTTGAAAGAGTGAACGACATAACATAAAGAGTGAACGACATAACACAAAGAGGAGATTATGAGGTTCTATGCATGGCTTACATGTTCTGATACAAGTGGATTATAAAGCTTCTACTCTAAAGCCTTGGAATTACGTTCTTTACCAGAATCTGATGCTATGTCTTGCATCAACTGAAGCTTCATCTCCTTTGTAGCTTCCGATTTAAGTTTTGAACAAACTGTCATAAAAGAAAATTTATTATGTTTTTTAAAGCTAGAGGAAAAAAGTAAAGTTACAGTTGTAAGTTTAAGCACAAATATTATGATAGTGAAAAGATAAGTCAGTACCTCTTTACTGACATAACATTCAAGGGAATTTCCAAATCTCTCAGTACATACACTTCTTAGTTGGCATAATTCTGACACGTCGGCAAATCTTGCTGCTACAAAAATCATAGATGATACAACTTCTCTGCACTCCTCAGGACATTCCCTATGAACAAAAATTACCAAGACTGAACTAACAGTTGGTAAATCATCTTATATTGAGAAGGAAAAAAAGGTAGTTGAAATCAGTTATGAAAATTTTCTGCACAACCTTTGTATAAAGCAACAATCATTGTAACTAAATCTTGTATTGAATTTGTTAGCTAAAACTTCTACGTATGAGATGAAAAGATACCCGATCATTTATAACATGCTTATGTAGGAAAAAATCAAGACAGAACTCATACTTCTTAAAATAAGCAGTGAAGCCCACCTTCTATAATACAACTAAACGTCAGTTCCTCTCAACAACAATCTCTGTTTCACGATTATTTTGATCTATCGGTAGTACAATTTGTGGTGTTTTCATGTTATATGGCCTTGTCCAGCATTCATGATCTTTTATTAGATCTCCAGTGTTAAAAAAATGCACAATGAAATATTTAACATTTAACAAACAAATGTTTCTCGAGAAACTTAGAATAAAATTAATTCTCAATATTCTTGAAAACTATTGTGACTAACATGGATATAGAAGCGATTATGCTTGGAACTGGATTTCAAGAAATAACCAGTGCCACATTTGATGCCAGACTGAAAAATATTTAGTTCCCCAGCAGCTTGGAGTTGTGATTGATAAGCGATAGTATTACTCCTATTATATATTTTTTAATAAAATTCTTTCTAAGTAATATTTCATACCTAGTAGCGGTCAATGAATGGAATTGATAGTTGATAATCCATATTCTTGCAAGTCCACAATTTAATTGAATTGATTGACTGCAAATATAGATAGACAATTTAACAAATAAAGTACATGTGACTAAGCTGCAACAAGATATATCAAAGTAAAGTAAATTTGGAAGAATGTTTACCTCATTCAACTTTATCTTTCTCTGTAGTATGAGCAACTATATACTGAGTATGTACAATGAACTTGTCATTGTTTCTACTCATTTGATACTTACTCATTCAAAACTTCTATCCTCTAAATTTCGGAAAACTTCTTTATACACTACATTTGTAGCTTCATTTGTTACTTTCCTATTTTCATCATAACATACGATCTTCAACCCTTTTCTACTTGTTACTTTTGAAAGTGCAGCGTATAGTTGTCCCTGAGTAAACACTGGCTTCTTCAAAAATAATCCTACATTACATAATGATTGACCTTGACTTTTATTGATGGTCATGGCAAAAGATAGAATGACTGGAAATTGCCTTCTTTGGAACTTAAAAGGAATTCTTGCATCAGATGGAGTAAGTGTCATTCTTGGTATAAAAACTTTGTCTCCAGCCATTTTTCCTGATAATACTCTGGCTTCAATTACCCGATTTCCAAGTTTTTTGATGATCAATCTTGTACCATTACACAATCCTGACGATTGATCTATATTTCTTAACAACATCACAGGAACACCTACCTTCAAAGTGATAGAGTGATTTGGAATACCTGAAAATTTAATACTATTTAGGAATTCAGGTGTATGTATATGTTCCAAAGATGTAAATGCATGATCAGACATACAAATTGTATCCGAACTTAAATACGATTTATCCTGGCTATTGTTGAGAGAAACCATGTAATCATTCACCGATTCCACCATCTGAAGAGTTGGCGCAAGAATTGCTTTTTCTTGAAGGTATTTTATATCTGTGAAATGTCTCAAGAAATCAGAATATGTACTTTCTAACATTCCAGATATTGGATCATCACAATTATGTATGATAAGATCGTCGGGTATTTCTACTTTCTCAATGCCATCAATGGAACATCCAATCTTTCCATCACCTATTGCCAAAATCCAATCAGAAAATTGTTTTAAATCATCCAAATCTGCACCAGCTCTATTTTCTTGCAATCTCATATTTGTTGTTAGTTTTAAAAGCTGATAGTGCGGCCACAAATATGAAGAATTTAGAGTTGCTTTAACAATCTCTTGCCTAGTACCTTTTGTAATTACAGGCAAGATTTGTCTAAAGTCACCTCCAAGAACAATTGTTTTACCTCCAAATGGCCGATCAAAATTTGACGGGTCTTTAAATCTTAGAATATCTCTAAGAGTTTGATCAAGAGCTTCAAAACAGTATTTATGCATCATTGGTGCCTCATCCCAAATGATCAATTTTGCCTTCACAATCAACTTTGCTAAAGGACTACCTTATTTTATATTACATGTTGAATCTTCAGTTGGATTTAGAGGGATCGCAAATTTTGAATGTGCAGTTCGACCTCCTGGTAACAAAAGAGAAACAATAACACTTGAAGCAATATTTATCACTATATCGCCTTTAGATCGTATGCCAGAAGACAACGTTTTCCAGATAAAAGTTTTGCCAGTACCTCCATGACCATATAAAAAGAATAACCCTCCTTTTTCTTCATTCACTGCAGATATGATTTTATCATAAACAGACTTCTGCTCGACTGTTAATTTCTTTACTAATTGTTCATGCTCTTGTGTCAAAGAGCGCCTATTATAGATCCTCATTAATTAGTCTGTTAGCACCATCAAATTCTTCCTCATTGTAATATGGTCTTGGCATTGTCGGAAAATCGTTAAAGCTTTTTCTACAACTTTTTAAAATCCTGTCCAGCTATTTCAAGCATCAATTTTTCAATTCATCATGTGTTAACTCTGCCGCTGCATGACATAAAAATGTTAGATTTCAAAATAAAATGTATACTCATATTTAAAATTCAACCATGTAGTTTTATGTATATGTAGCTTGTTTGCTTTTGCATAGAGATCATTAATTTGTTTTAGAATAACATATCTAAGCATTGATCTGGAGTACTATATTTTAGTTCTTTTAACTACATGTATTACAATAACTCAAAAGAGAAAGCTGAAATTTGTGATGTCGTTTAGAACATATAAAAACAAAATGTAGCGAGAAAAGATCGGTATTATAAAATTAACAAATTGATTTTATCAATAGTTAAAAACAGAGAGTGGTCTTCATCTATATGAATACCAAATTCAACAAAGTAAAATATTATAGAAGTTATGAAGTATTAACATTTCTTCCTTGTTTAACATATAACACTAAAAAAAATTTAATCTAATAATTTTATCTTTTAATACCTGGATTACTCAACAATGTTCTTTCTTTACGGAGAATATCTTCTGACAATAACTCCCACGATGATTGCCAAACAATTTCTGGTCGTGACATTGAGTTTGATAACAATAACATGACAAATAACTGTCTTAGATAAGATGGCATTCCCCAAGTACTTGCTTCCTTTATAGCATCGACATACTCTTTGTCGTCATCCAATAGCTCAAGTGCATAACATGTATCTCTAAAAGTAAGATAGTCATGATTGTTAATTCTTCTAAGTTGTTCATATGAAGTTGGACCTTTGATTACATTCAACAACAATCTAAGATAATATATCTTTCCACTTCCTGGAGTAACAAAGAAAATCCTCCCAATAGAAAATCCAGATTTTCTCCTCTTTTCCCATTTTTTTAATTTTTGGTTCCATCAAAATTTAAGAGGGAATTCTGCGTAATTCAAATCTCTTGCTTCCAAATAAAATTTGTTTGCCTCAAACCATCCTAAAAACATGGATTCCTTCACATTTGGTCTATTGACAATATTATCAATTGGATCATCATCAGAGAAAATCATTTTGTTCATTTGGAAGATGAAATGGTAGTCTTTCCACTGATGGTTCTCTATGGTGAATAGAAAACTTAAATATTCTCCAAGCAGCTTCACATGGGGATATGTAGCGACAATCATAATACATGTTGATTTCATCAACGGTTGATGAACCATTGTCATGAGTACTTTGATCAAAAGTAGCAGTTGCACGATCATGACCTTTATTGACATACTTAAATAAATATTTAATGGATCTTGTTTGATTGCACCACTCAACATTGATATGAGCGCCATATTTTAATAATAAAAAGCGATTGTGGCACCACATACTTGTTATCCAAATCAATACCATTTTTCATAATTTTTCTACCATTATCCCTTCTTCTATAAACAGAATACCCTTCTTCATCAACCGTTGTTGCGTCAACAAACTTTTTAGGAAAGTGCTTTGTACATCTACCATTCATCATGCAAGGAGAAGATTTCCTAGCAGAACCACATGGGCCATGCATCATTAAATTTTAACGGCATTGTAATAATTAGGATCATCCACTTTATCTGGTATTTCTGCCAAAATTATTCTATCAATATCTGACGCAGATGGAAATTTATTATGCTCGTGAAGAAAAAGTAAGATATAAGCATGAGGTAGTCCTCATTTTTGGAACTCAATGGTATAAATCACTGCATTGGAAATGAAAAACGTTTATTAAAAAAACAATTATCTGATTCATATAAATTATCATCTTTATTTAAAATAAATTGTAAATGTTGTGTACCTGCTTTTACTTGTCCAAAAAATTGATTATCTCTCAAATCCTTTATTAAGTGGTCCAATTTGATTTTGAACACCCTACTTAAAATGTCTGGACGATCTTCAGGATTCAAGTTTCTGCTCTCCACAAATCTAGTAATCTCTGGCCACTTAGGATTGCAAGTAAATGTGAGAAAAAGATCAGGGTACCCAACCCATTTACATATTGCCATAGCATCTTGATAAGTCTGAACCATATATCGTGCACCTACTATAAAGCTTAAAGGTAGAATTATCCTTTTACCTTGGGATGAAGGATCGATGTCACCATGCAAAATAGCATCTGCTAGGACTTTATAAGAATAAACTCTTAATTGCTTTTGATGAGTCCTGATAAACTTCAACCGAGAAGATTCTATCATTGTATAACCATCAACTAAAAATTGCTGAAACAATCTTCCTGAAGACACAATGGTGGGAACTTCATCTTTTCTTTCCTGAATTCTATAAGCAAAAAATTCTCGCATGCTAACACATTGCCTTCCTCTCGATGATTCATCGCCATGACTTAGAGGAATATCCTCTCTGTACCCATCTTCACCATAAGGAAAAAACAAAGGATATTGTAGTCCTAAATATGCAGCATTTAGTTAATTTATCCTTTGTAGCTGTCCACATTGTGTTTCTATAATGATATCACGATCACTTCCAGAAACTTCAAAATCACCAACCACCAAAGCAGCTACTTCTGGTATTATTGGTAAGTTGTATCTTCTACCATCAGTACCTCTTTTCCCTATTATTCTGAGCTTAACATTGGAGTCTATATTCTCCTGGAATCGATATTTGACCATCCTAAATGTCTTTGCCAAAACATTATTGTCATCAAGCATTTGTTTCAGATCAGAAATAATTTCAGCATGAAGTTTATTAATATCTTGGCCCCGACTGAAAAAATATATGATATCAATAAAGGTTTTTAAATTAAATGTTATTTTCATAGTATTATATAATAAAGGTATAAGACTAACCTGAAAGCATTGATTCTATTTGTAACTTCATTCTCTGTGTCATATATATATAACTGTGCAAATTTTGGAGTAGATCCTTCAGGAGGTATTAAGCTCCCAATTTGATGATGATAGTTTTGACCACATAATCTGAACGTTCTTGGCCCTCTTTTCTAGTTGATAGAGACATCAACCTTACCCCCCATTGACGTAAATGAGAAGATAGAGTTATAACTCCTAATATTTTCTCGAAAATGACTATTTTTAGGACCTATATTAAAACCATTGCAAAATGATACAGTGAATATAAGACGATATGAACATGTTGATATTAAAAGTTATAATTCCTCTAACCTAATCGAAATAAAAGTTGTTTCAAAACTTCAGGAGGCTTCTTAAGATCTGGAAGCTTTATTTTTCCACGATCACAACACATTGTGAAAATAGGTGTTTTTGAGTTGTAATGCTTGCGGATTCTTACTTCATACCAAAAAAGAGCACCGCACTTTTCGCATTCATATGTAGCATCTCCTATGTCCCAGTAATCTATACGTGCAATAATATACAAAGTCAAAGACAGAGATTATTGATTTATTTTATCCAACTATGTTGAGTGAATAAGGAGTATCTGATAAGTACCTTCAGTGTAAATTTCGTCACATATAGGGATGGATTATTAATATATACATCTATGTTTGTCAATATAGATTCCTTCTTTAATAATAACTGAAAAGTGCAAAGATATGGTTGTCATACTTGGATACTCTTCATCATCTTCATATCCTATGTTATTTGGCAACTGCCCCGTTACATGTATAATTTGTAAGTGTATATTGATCTAAGACTATTACTACTCCTACTTCTACTCCCTTGATCATCCATAGGCTCTCCTAGAGAAGCTTCCCTTCATTGCATACTCTACCTGTAGTCTATACAGACATACTAAGTTGTCTAGTCAGTTAAGACTTCAATGAAACAAAAGCCATTCTTTTTAATTTACTATGATTCATAAACATTAGTGGACGAGACGCGCAAGTTGAATCCAGAATTCAAGTATTGGTAAAGACAACTCAACAATCTCCATAATTACATCAAGATGATACAGTGCGTTAACGTACAGTATTTTGACATATACTCCTAAACTTACAACTTTTAGTTGCCAGTTCACTTCTTAGGATACTATCATTCTGAAAAAAATAGTTTCTATATTTCGGGTGTTAGAACTTGAAACAATGCCAAAATATTTCTCTTGAAGATAGTCAATTAAGTAATTTTAGATTCATATAGCCACATCTAGTATAAGGTCATTATTTAAAAGTAAACCAATATCTCATAGAAACATACTGAATGACAGTGTTGTTTATTGCAGCCCCGATTTCTAGTAAGAGAGTTGCACTAATTAATTTTCATTAATCTTAACATTGTATTTTACTTTTAACTAATAAAAATATGAATTTCAAATGCTTACCTTGCATTATTGGAGTTTCATTTAAATCTACCAGAGAATTATGCATTTGCACATCTACAATGTAGTAGGATTGTTAGTATTAATTGAAAGAGTTCCTATTAAATAATAATTTTTTGAACTTTTGATATACTTTAGACGAAAAATTAATATGAGAATCAAACTTTTAATACATTTTTCAATTGGAGTGTCATTTAAATCAGGCAATATGTTGTCACTGTGCGCACCTATAATGAGAATGTATAATTTAAAAGTAAATACAGATAGAATAAAATAAGTCAACAAAAATTGTATACAATAAAGGTGTTAAATAAAGAACACCATTGAGTAACTAACCTTGCCATATAGGAATTGTATTTAAATCGGGGAGAAGATAATTTATTTGCATGTCTGCACAATGATTTTTATATACATCATTAGTTGTAGAACTATTAATTGTCACAATCTAATTCCCAAACCCGGTCGTGATGGTGCCTCTCGTGAAGACAAGGTCAGTCAGACCAAAACGGAACACCTCTTTTAAGCAATTAATTTTCATAAATGGTAATAAAACATAATATAATATCCATAAATTGCGGAATTTAACGATAATAACAGCAGAAACCATCCCGACACAGCCCAAATCGGGGTGTCACAAGTCATGAGCAACTAAGAAATCCGGATACAAGTCTACTGAACAGTAAATCCGATACAATAGTTCTAAAAACATGAAAATGATAAGTTAAGGGGGGAACGGGGCTGCGAACGCTAACATCTACCTCGTAGTCTCCGAATCACTGCCTGGACTGGGAGAATCAGCACTCAGGAGCGAACTCTGCGATGCTTGAATCTGCACACATGGTGCAGGGAGTAATGTGAGTACTCTAACTCAGTGAGTAATAATGATAAATAATGGCTGAAAGTATGAAAACACGTAAAGGCACAAAGCAATTCCATATCAAGCAGTAAAATCACTTAAGGCAGTAAATCAGTGAAGAAGTCAAATGAAATCCCTTTTAAAACAAGTAAAACAGGAAATTTTAACAGGTAAATATCGAGTAGAAATCTGCCCCTAGGGCACTGTATCAATCGCTCAGAGTAGTATCAGCCCCTCGGGCTCACTCTCAATACAGTATCGCCCCTCAGGCTTAGTATCAATCACTCAGAATAGTATTAGCCCCTCAGGCTCACTCTCAGATCATAATGGGTACCCGCGCTCACTGTGGGTGTGTAGACTCCAGAGGGGCCCCTTACAGACCAAACGCTATATCAATCCACCTCGTGGTATCATCACTCGGCACTCGACCTCACATCACTCAGCACTCGGCCACACATCACTCAAGCCACCTCATGGCATATAAAGTATCTTAGGCCCTCTACCTCATATCACTCAGCATATCCTCACATATGGCCCTCGGCCTCACTATGTCCAAAAATCATCACAAGCCCCTTGGACATTAGTAAAACAGTAGTTCTCGGCCCAAAACATGATGTAGAAATATCATTTAAGTTTCAAATCTGAGTGAAAGTGGCTGAGTTTGTAAAATAGTAGATATCAACAGGACTAAGATCAAATAATAAGTCAAGCAGTGAAGAAACAGTGATAAAAATCCCCGAAGGGTTCAAGTAGTTGGCACGAAGCCCAAATATGGAAATCAGCCCAAATCATGATGATAACAAATGAATTTCAATCAAATACGTGGTAAAATCATCAATCAGGACAGACTAAGTCACAATCCTCAGTAGTAAAAGACCCCACGCTCATCATCCAACGCGTATCTTGCCTCAATATAGCACTACGATGTGCAATCCGGGGTTTCAAACCCTCAGTACATCATTTACAATTATTACTCACCTCGAACCGGCTAATTCTCTAGCTCGCGACGCCTTTGCCCCTCGGATTGGCCTCCACGCGCGTCGAATCTATCCAAAATCAGAACGAATACGTCACAATATGCTAAGAGAACAAAGCTCAAGCAAAAACAATCAAATTATCATAAAATTCCAGAAATTGGTAATACCCGACCCTCGGGCCCACATCTCAGAATTTAACATAATTCACAAAACTAGAATCCTTATACTCTCACGAGTCTATTCATACGAAAATTATCCAATTCTGATACCATTTGGTCCTTCAAATCATCATTTTAGATTTTTGAAAGGTTTCACAATTTTCTTCCCAAATTCCATCCCAAATAACGAATTAAATGATGAATTCAGTAATAGATTCATGTATTCTAGCCAAATCTGAGCTAAAATCACTTAACCCGATGAATTTCTTGAAAAACCTTCGAAAAATCGCCAAAATTCGAGCTCTCTAGGTCAAAATATTAAATAAAACCCAAAACCTCATATTTATAGAGTACCCTAAGATTTCATCCTCCGCGGGCCACACCAAATCAACCGCGGTCCACACAAGCCAGTGCGGTCCGCGCAAAAACAACCGCGGTCGCACAGGCCTTCCTATGCAGTGACAGGCTTTAATATTTTGGCCATATCTTTTTCTACAGATGTCCAAATTGGTATATCTTTTCTTTTCTGGAATCTAGACACGAAGTGCTACAACATTTATTTTTGAATCATCTCAAAATTTCGTTGTAGATCAAAAGATATAAGCTTCCGAAGTAGGACCAGCGGAATGTTCTTCACCGCTGCCGCACACCATTTTGTACGGTCCGCATAGAACCTACCGCGGCTGCACACTATTTTGTGCGGTCCGCACAACACATACCGCGGCTGCACTTCTTTTTGTGCGGACTACGCGGGTGAGTTCCGAGGTTTGCAACCCTTCTTGACCTGCTACAGCTATGATTTTTGGCCTAAAACATCCCGGAACCTACCCGGAACTCCCGGAACTTCAAACCAATTGTACCAACACATCCCATGACATCGTTCAAACTTGTTTAAAACTTTGGAACGCTCACAACAACATTAATCACCAATTTAACATAGGATTCAAGCCTAAGAACTCCAAGAACTCTTAAATTATGCTTTCGATCAAAAAGTCTATCAAATCTCGTCCGAATGACCTAAAAGTTTGCACACACATCCCAAATGACACAACGAAGCTACTGTCACTCTCGGAATTCCATTCCGAACCCTATATCAAAATCTCGCCTATCAACCGGAATCGCCAAAATATCAACTTCGCCAATTTAAGCTTAAATCTTCTCTACAACTCCAAAACCCATTCCGATCGCGCTCCTAAGTCACAAATCACCTCCCGAAGATAACCGAACCATTGGAACTCACTTCCGAGCCTTCTAACACATAAGTCAATATTCGGTTGACTTTTCCAACTTAAGCCTTCTTAAAAGAGACTAAGTGTCTCATTTCTTACCAAATCCTCTCCGAACTCGAACTAATCAACCCAATCACATAAAACACGGATAACGAAGCGTAAAAAAGCTAAAATAGGGGAAAACGGAGCGGTAACTCATGAGACGACTGGCCGGATCGTCACATCCTCCCCAACTTAAACAAACGTTCGTCCTCGAACGAGTCAAGAAACATACCTGAAGCCTAAAAAAGGTGAAGATATCTACTCTGCATCTCCCGCTCGGCCTCCTAGGTAGCCTCCTCCACGGGCCGACCTCTCCACTGCACTTTCACTGAAGCTATATTCTTTGATCTCAACTTCCAAACCTGACGACCCAAAATAGTTACTGGCTCTACATCATAGGTCAAATCATCATCCAACCGAACCGTGCTGATGTCCAAAACATGAGACGGATCCCCAATATACTTCCGGAGCATAGAAACATGAAATACCAGATGTACACTCGTCAAACTGGGTGGCAAAGCAAGCTCATAAGCCACCTCCCCAATCCTCCTAAGCACCTCGAAAGGCCCAATGAACCGCGGACTCAACTTACCCTTCTTCCCAAATCTCATAACACCCTTCATGGGCGAAACCTTCAGCAAGACCTTCACACCGACCATGTAGGACACATCTCGAACCTTCCGGTCCGCATAACTCTTATGACGCGATTGCGCTGTACGAAGCCTCTCCTGAATCACCTTCACCTTCTCTAAAGCTTCCTGAACCAAATATGTCCCCAATAGTCTAGCCTCGTCGAGCTCGAACCAACCAATTGGAGATCTACACCGCCTCCCGTACAAAGCCTTATACGGGCCATCTGAATACTCAACTGGTAGTTGTTGTTGTAAGCAAACTCTGCAAGCGGTAGAAACTCATCCCATGAACCTCCAAAGTCAATAACACAAGCACGCAACATGTCCTCCAATATCTGAATCGTACGCTCGGACTGTCCGTCTGTATGAGGATGAAAAGCTATGCCCAACTCCACCTGAGTACCCAACTCTCGCTGAACAAATTTCCAAAACTGGGAAGTAAACTGAGTAACTCTATCTGAGATTATGAAAACCGTAACACCATGCAACCGAACAATCTCCCGGATATAAATCCCTGCCAATCGCTTTGAAGAATAGGTAGTACACACAGGGATAAAGTGCGCAAACTTGGTCAGCCAATCCATAATCACCCAAATAGCATCAAACTTCTTCAAAGTCTGGGGAAGTCCAACCACAAAGTCCATAGTGATCATTTCCCACTTTCACTCGGGAATAACCATTTGCTGAAGCAAGCCACCCGGTCTCTGATGCTCATATTTCACCTGCTGACAATTGAGACACCGAGCTACAAATCCCACAATATCTTTCTTCATCCTTCTCCACCAATAGTGATGTCTCAAGTCTTGGTACATCTTCGCGGTACCCGGATGGATAGAATACCGCGAGCTATGAGCCTCCACCAGAATCAACTCTCTAAGCCCATCCATATTGGGCATACAAATCCGGCCCTACATCCTCAACACACCATCGTCACCAATGGTCACATCTCTAGCATCATCATGCTGAACTCTGTCCTTAAGGACAAGCAAATGTGGGTCATCATACTAGCGCTCTCTGATACGATCATATAAGGAAGACCGAGAAACCACACATGCCAACACCCGATTGGGCTCCGAAATGTCCAATCTCACGAACCGATTGGCCAAGGCCTGAACATCAACTGCAAGAGGTCTCTCCCCAACTGGAATGTATGCCAAACTCCCCATACTCACTGCCTTTCGGCTCAAAGCATCGGCCACCACATTGGCGTTTCCCGGATGGTACAATATGGTGATATCATAATCCTTAAGCAACTCCAACCATCTTCGCTGCCTCAAATTAAGATCATTTTGCTTGAACAAATGCTGAAGACTGCGATGATCAGTGAATACCTCACAAGATACGCCATACAAGTAGTGCCTCCAAATCTTCATAGTATGAACTATAGCAGCCAACTCTAAATCATGAACGGGGTAGTTCTTCTCATGGGGCTTCAACTGATGAGAAACATAAACAATAACTCTACCCTAATGCATCAATACACAACCAATCCCAACTCTTAAAGCATCACAATACACGGTATATGAACCTGAAGCTGATGGCAAAACCAACACTGGAGCTGTGGTCAAAGCTGTATTGAGCTTCTGAAAGCTCTCCTCACACTCGTCCGACCATACAAATGAAACACCCTTTTGAGTCAACTTGGTCAAGGGCGATGCGATAGATGAAAATCCCTGAACAAACCGGTGATAATAGCCTGCCAACCCAAGAAAGCTACGAATCTCTATGGCTGAAGACGGCTTGGGCCAACTCTAAACTACCTCTATCTTCTTCGGATCAACCTGAATATCGTCGCTGGACACCACGTGCCCGAGAAAGCCACTGAACTGAGCCAAAACTCACACTTGGAGAATTTTGCATAAAGTTTCTCCTCCCTCAGTCTCTGCAATACAACCCTCAAATGCTCTGTGTGCTCCTCCTGACTACGAGAGTACACCAGAATATCATCAATGAAGACTATAAGGAACGAATCAAGATAAGGCCGGAACACGCTGTTCATCAAATGCATGAACGCTGCTGGGGCATTGGTTAGCCCGAAAGACATCACAAGGAACTCATAATGACCATATCTGGTCCTGAAAGCAGTTTTAAGAATATCTGAATCCCTTATCTTCAACCGGTGATAACTCGAACGAAGATCAATCTTGGAGAACACCCTCGCTCCCTGAAGCTGATCAAATAAATCATCAATGCGAGGCAAATGATACTTGTTTTTAATTGTTACTTTGTTCAATTGCCTATAATCAAAGCACATTCTTATCGTGCCATCCTTATTTTTCACAAACAAAACCGGTGCACCCCAAGGTGACACACTAGGCTGGATGAACCCCTTATCTAGGAGTTCCTGAAGCTGTCCTTTCAATTCCTTCAACTCCGCTGGTGCCATACGATATGACGGAATAGAAATGGGCTGAGTGCCCGGCACCAGGTCAATACCAAAATTAATATCCCTGTCCGGTGGCATGCCCAACAGGTTTGCAGGAAACACATCGGGAAAATCCCTCACAACTGGAACAGAATCGATACTAGGAGTCTCAACTCCAACATCTCTCACAAACGCTAGATATGAAAGACAACCCTTCCCAAACATACGTTGGGCCTTCAAGAAAGATATCACTCTACTAGGAACATAATCAGTCACACCACGCCACTCGATCCGTGGTACACCCAGTATAGCCAAAGTGACTGTCTTAGCATGACAGTCTAGAATAGCACGACACGGAGATAGCCAATCCATGACCAAAATGACATCAAAATCCACCATGCTCAATAGCAATAGATCTACTCGGGTCTCCAGACCCCCAATAGTCACCACACATGACTGGTACACACGATCTACAACAACAGTATCGCCCACCGGGGTAGATACATGAACGGGTAAAGCAAGAAACTCACGGGGCATACCCAAATAATGAGCAAAGTATGATGACACATAGGAAAAGGTAGAACCAGGATCAAATAATACAGAGACATCTCTGTGGCAGACTAAAACAATACCTGTAATAATAGCATTTGAGGAAATAACATCTGGCCTGCCTGGAAGTGCATAGAAACGGGTCTGACCGCCCCCTGATCGACCTCCCTCTCTGGGGAGACCTCTGGCTACCTGACCTCCACCCCTAGCTGGCTGGGCGGGTGGTGAGGTAACTGGAGCAAAAGTTGAGGGCTGACCCCTCTGCTGAGATGAACTAGCAATACGATGAGGACACTGCCTCCACACATGTCCAAACTCTCCACACTCAAAACAACTCCCAGGTGCTGGAAGGAATGAAGGGAATCCCTCGCACCGGAGTGACCAGCTGATGCACTCGGCATAAAAGAACCCGAAGGTGATAGGGCACGAGATGAACTATGGGCTGGAAGGGCACTAAGTAATGACTGGCCCTGCTGAGTACCGTGATAACCATGACCCAAATATGACCCACGATAACCTGGGTGGGCTGAGTGAGCAGGCCTGAAAGAACGACCTCTACCATGATTGAACTAGCCCCTTGAAGGAGCACCACTATAACTGCTAGATCCTCGAGGCCTCTTGGCCTCTCTCTCCTCCCAATCTTGACGGCGAACGGTCTCAATCTTGCGAGCGATATCGACCACCTCCTCGAACGTAACACCCAACACTCACTCTCTAGTCATCAGAATATAGAGATGGTAGTTAAGGCCATCAACAAATCTCCTGATCCTTTCACGATCTGTCGGAATCATCCAGACAGCATGACGAGCCAACTCAGAAAATCTCGACTCATACTGTGACACAGTCATATCCCCCTGTCGCAACCACTCAAACTGCCTACGCAGCTCCTCTCTGCAAGACCTCGATACATACTTCTCCAAGAAGAGAGTGGAGAACTCATGCCAAGTAAGGGGCGCTGCTCCAACCAGCCTACACCTTTCATACGCCTCCACCATGTGAAGGCAACCCCAGTAAACTAAAAGGTGGTAAATGCCACACCACTAGTCTCAAGAATCCCTATTGTATGAAGCATCCGCGGAAACTTATCAAAAAAAACCTGGGCATCCTCGCCCTCAACACCACTGAATGACGGAAGTTGGATTCTACCAAACCTCTCAAGACGACGCTGCTCATCATCCGGCATAACTGGCACAACAAACTCCTGAGTTGGTGCAACCGGCTGAGTTGGAGGTGCCCCCGGTGTTTTTAGTCCCTGCACTACCTACTCAGGTGTGCGAGCAGCGGGGGTCTAATTGCCTACCCCGGCCTGTGAAGTAGTTGCTGTTGTAGTGGTTGAAACTGCCTGAGCTAGGCTAGTGCAAACTAATAAGATCTGTGCCAAGGCCTCCTGAAAACTCGGAATCACGATGGGCACAGCTGGTGCCTGAACTGGTGCTGTTAGAGCATCTATAGCTGGAGCCTGATCTGGAGCTAGGGCAGCTGGTGGATCTATAGGTGCTGCCCTCGCTGCTCTGCCACGACCACGACCGCGTCCATGGCCTCTGGTGGCCTCAGTGGGTGGCACTACTGGTCGTCCACCTCATCCGGTAGCTCGCGTCCTCACCATCTGTGAGAGAATGGAATAACATAAGTTTAGTACTCGGACCAACAAGTTCGCACGATAAGAGTTTCAAGAATATGAAGTTTTTCCTAAAAAGGTCTTGCAGCCTCTCGAGGATAAATACAGACGTCTCCATACCGATCCGCGAGACTCTACTAAACCCGCTAGTGACTCGTGAGACCTATGTAACCTAGGCTCTGATACCAATTTATCACGACCCAGTTCCCGAACCCGGTCGTGATGGCACCTCTTGTGAAGACAAGGCCAACCAGACCAAAATGGAACACCTCTTTTAAGCAATTAATTTTCATAAACGGTAATAAAACATAATATAATATCCATAAATTACGGAATTTAATGATAATAAAAGCAGAAATAATCCCGACACAGCCCAAACCGGGGTGTCACAAGTCATGAGCAACTAAGAAATCCGGATACAAGTCTACCGAACACTAAATCCGATACAATAATTCTAAAAACATGAAAATGATAAGATAAGGGAGGCACGGGGCTGCGAACGCCAACAACTACCTCGTAGTCTTCGAATCACTGCCTGGACTGGGAGAATCAGAACTCAGGAGCGGACTCTCTGATGCTTGAATCTGCACACATGGTGCAGGGAGTAATGTGAGTACTCTGACTCAGTGAGTAATAATTATAAATAATGGCTGAAAGTATGAAAACATGTAAAGACACAAAGCAATTCTATATCAAGCAGTAATATTACTTAAGGCAGTAAATCAGTGAAGAAGTCAAATGAAATCCCTTTTAAAACAAGTAAAACAGGAAATTTTAACAGGTAAATATCAAGTAGAAATCCTCCCCTCGGGCACTATACCAATCGTTCAGAACAGTATCAGCAGCTCAGGCTCACTCTCAGTACAGTATCAGCCCCTCGGGCTTAGTATCAATCACTTAGAACAGTATCAGCCCCTCGAGCTCACTCTCAGATCATAATGGGTACCCGCGCTCACTCTGGGTGTGCAGACTCCGGAGGGGATCCTTACGGCCCAAGCGCTATATCAATCCACCTCGTGGCATCATCACTCGGCACTCGGCTTCACATCACTCGGCACTCGGCCTCACATCACTCAAGCCACCTCGTGGTATATAAAGTATCTCAGGCCCTCGACCTCATATCACTCAACATATCCTCACATATGGCCCTCGGCCTCACTCAGTCTAAAAATCATCACAAGCCCCTTAGGCATTAGTAAAACAGTAGTTCTCAGCCCAAAACATGATGTAGAAATATCATTTAAGTTTCAAATCTGTGTAAAAATGGCTGAGTTTTTAAAACAGTAGATATCAACAGGACTGAAATCAAATAATAAGTCAAGCAGTGAGGAAACAGTGATAAAAATCTTCGAAGGTTTCAAATAATTGGTACGAAGCCCATATATGGCAATCAGCCCAAATCATGATGATAACAAATGAATTTCAGTCAAATATACGGTAAAATCATCAATCAGGACGGACCAAGTCACAATCCCCAGTAGTAAAAGACCCCACGCTCATTATCCAGCGCGTATCTTGCCTCAATATAGCACTACGATGTGTAATCCGGGGTTTCAAACCCTCAAGACATCATTTACAATCATTACTCACCTCGAACCGGCTAATTCTCTATCTCGCGACGCCTTTGCCCCTCGGATTGGCCTCCATGCACGTCGAATCTATCCAAAATCAGAACGAATACGTCACAATATGCTAAGGGAACAAAGCCCAAGCGAAAACAATCGAATTATCATAAAATTCCAGAAATTGGTCAAACCCGACCCCCGGGCCCATATCTCGAAATTTGACAAAATTCATAAAACTAGAATCCTTATACTCTCACGAGTCTATTCATACAAAAATTATCCAATTCCGATACCATTTGGTTATTCAAATCATCATTTTACATTTTTGAAAAGTTTCAAAATTTTCTTCCCAAATCACGAATTAAATGATGAATTCAGTGATAGATTCATGTATTCTAGCCAAATCTGAGTTAAAATCACTTACCCCAATGAATTTCTTGAAAAACCTTCGAAAAATTGCCAAAATCCGAGCTCTCTAGGTTAAAATATAAAATAAAACCCAAAACCTCATATTTATAGAGTACCCCTCAGATTTCAGCCTCCACGGGCCGCACTAAATCGACCGCGGTTCGCACAAGCCAGTGCGGTCCACACAAAAACAACCGCAACCGCACAGGCCTTCCTCTACAGTGACAGTCTTTAGTATTTTGGCCATAACCTTTTCTAAAGATGTCCAAATTGAGATATCTTTATCTTTCTAGAAACTAGACACGAAGTGCTACATCTTTCTTTTTTGAATCATCTCAAAATTCTTTATAGATCAAATTATATGAGCTTCCGGAGTAGGACCAGTGGAATGTTCTTCACCGCGGCCGCACACCATTTTGTGCGATCCGCACAGCACCTACCGCGGCCGCACGTGCGGTCCGCACAGCACATACCGTGGCCGCACTTCTTTTTGTGCGGACTGCGCGGGTAAGTTCCGAGGCCTGCAACCCTTCTGGACCTGCTACAACTATGATTTTTAGCCTAAAACATCCCGGAACCTACACGGAACCTACCCGGAACTCCCGGAACTTCAAACCAATTGTACCAACACATCCCATGACATCGTTCAAACTTGTTAAAAACTTCGGAACGCTCACAACAACATCAATCACCAATTTAACATAGGATTCAATCCTAAGAACTCCAAGACCTCTTAAATTATACTTTCGATCAAAAAGTCTATCAAATCTCGTCCGAATGACCTAAAATTTTGCACACACATCCCAAATGACACAACAAAGCTACTGTCACTCTCGAAATTTCATTCCGACCCCTATATCAAAATCTCGCCTATCAACCGGATTGCCAAACTATCAACTTCGCCAATTTAAGCTTAAATCTTCTCTACAACTCCAAAACCCATTTCGATCGCGCTCCTAAGTCACAAATCACCTCCCGAAGCTAACCGAACCATCGGAACTCACTTCCGAGTCTTCTAACATATAAGTCAACTTCCGGTTGACTTTTCCAACTTAAGCCTTCTTAAAAGAGACTAAGTGTCTCATTTCTTACCAAATCCTCTCCGAACTCGAACTAATCAACCCGATCACATAAAACACGGATAACGAAGTGCAAAGAAGCTAAAATAGAGGAAAACGGAGCGGTAACTCATGAGACGACTGACCGGGTCGTTACATTAATCAACTTGGCCAAACATTATAATAAGAATAAATTATGATAAAGTAAGTTGTAACAACACAACTAATATATTAAATAGATGATATTTTCACTCACCATTTGTTATATCGGACAAAGGAGGAACTCTTTCTTCACTTCCGACAGAATAGTTTGTATTATTGGAAGGTTCAATATGATGTATTCTCATGTCTACAAAATAATATTTGATATGCATCATTAGTTATATAACTAATAATTAAGTAAACCAAACATTCAAATAAGAATAAATTTTAGTAAAATATAAAAATATAAAATGCAGAATTTTGAAGGAGGAGACTTCAGAGGCAATAATATGCACAACTTTCCTAATGATCAGTGAAACAGAGAACTAACAAAATATAAGCTATATAAATTTTTCGTCCCTTTTAGCTGTTCTTGTTGAACTGGTACCTCTAACCCTCTTCTTCCTTTGAACCACATGTTTTTCATCCTTCGGACTAAATTATTTTTATGTATTCTCACATCAAAACAGAATGAAGCACAAAAATTGAAGGCACCAGAAGATTATTATTAGAAAATCTATAATCTCATAAAACAACAGATGTTATAATTCAGAGCAATTATAAATTACACAAGGTAGAAGATGATTGGAAAAGAAATTTGGCGACAAAATAAACTTAAGCAGATATTTAGATGATCAAGATTTCCTCAAGGACCAGCAAAAATTGCTAGCGCATCTAGCACACGAGTCCGAAGAAATGCATGATTTTGGATATAAATTCAAGAATAAATCAATTATCTTAAAATTTAGTCTCAGTACATGAATATCGAGTAGAAATAACCTAACACTATAGTTCCACTCCCTTCTATAATTTGCAACTTTTGAATTGCAAACGTTAGAACTCGATTACTGTTGAACGTCTTCAACCAACTTCATGTTGTCAAGTCCTTTTAGAAGCTAAATTTATATGAATACTTCTATCTACTCTTTTACAGTAGATGTTTCACTATAAAGACTTCATAACTTAAACCTGAATTTTATATACCATAATCATCGCCAAAATTATGTTTTTACCCAATTTATCTACAAATTGATCAGAGATTATAAGTTTTTTTTACTCTATTTGATCTTACTACTTATAAACTTGCAATAAAAAAAATATAAAAAGTATTTCAGATATGATAATGGTAATCAAAGACCATACCTTTGGTAACAGAGTTTTTTTTTTGCGCCTTTTTTGATTCTGTATCGGGTATGTGCTTGGTATAGAAAGTGAAATTTTTTGATTTTCCATGGAGAAGGATCTAAGAAGCTGGATATAGTGTGCCCTTTTGAAAGACTTTAGAAGAAAGATGAATTGTATTAGAAAACGGTTTATGACTCTTTAACTGCTAGCGGTAGCCTCTGTGGAATTAAATATTAATGAATATTAGAAGCAGTTTTTGTTTGCTCTATCTGTGCAAAAAAATCTTTACATCATAAATAAAGGACAATAACCATAACTTTTATAATTAAAATTTAGGAAAAGAAATTAAATTCATGTAGAGTCATATAAGAAAGCATTGATTATTCGTTTTCTCCCTTATCTATCTATATAACCCCTTAATTAAAAATCTATATATATATTCTATATATATAATAAAGTTGGGAAAATGAAAGATGATGTGGCATATTTCTTTGGCCAAGAATCACATTTATCTTTTTTCTTAGATTTTGCACCCTTTTCCTTATTTTTGCATTTAAAATTTGCTAACAATTAAGTATGCTTTATGTACTTTTTTCATTATTAATATACTATTCATCTATTTTCCTATAACGTTTCTATACCTTTCTTCCGTTACATTTTACCCTTCACTTAAATCTCATAATTTTTACTATTTATTTCTTTCCTTTAAATCTTTCTATTTTCTTTCTGTGCATTAGCTTTTTTTCCATAACTCAAAAATAATTCCAACGCTCAAGGACTGTTGCAATAAAGGTAATTCTATTCCTATATTATTTTGTAACTTCATTTGTTTTATTTGATATCATCTGAAATTATAGTTTGTGCAATGTTTATATTCATGTTTGATTTCTTCAATTGCGTTTCAATTTGGATGTAGTAGCTTCAGCCTTTCTTTGTTTTACTTTCCTCTCTAAGAGTGAAAATAAAAATGGAGAACAAGAGACTATGGTTAGCCAGAAATTGGTAGAATAATACCAGGTATGTCACTATTTTTCTTTAAAATAATTTGGTAATTTACTTTATAGTTATGGCAAGTAATTCGATAATTCCTTTTGAATTTCTCCATGGGAAGGGAGAAGCAAAAAATATGTTATAATTATGTAGTGACGTAAAAGAGTAACTTACATGTGCTTCTTTGCTTTTTCTATCCAGTGCAATAGGTTTCTCTAAGTTTTGTAAATTTCTAATTTAGTGAAATGTAGTAAAACTAAAGAGTACATATTTCTTTAAAAAAAAAGTTGATTATTTATAGTTGTAAATGTTATATAAAAAATTCGGGTACCAAAATATTTTTGGCTTATTATCCATAAATGTAAATAGAATGGTTGTTGTGGTTTCAACCTTTCATATTCTATATTTATGGACCGTTACAATTTGTAAATTGAAACGGAGAGAGTATTTATAAAGAATAAAGAATTCTTACCGTTGCAATGGCTTTTCTACCTGCAAGTTTCTTCCTTTATCCTCTAGCCACTTATATTGCTTCTTCAATTCTCATTTTCATTAAGAATATGTAGAGTTCAGCTTTTGCATTGGCTATGTTTCAACGAATCTTAGACTCATTTTTCTTTTGGGAATTACTATTTTATGACTATTTTATAAGTGATATTCTTGAAAAGAAAATTAATTAATTTTGTTTAGATTTCGATATATGTGGTAACAGAAAGCGCCAACATTAAATTATTAAAATAAGATTATGAGAATGATATTGAAAATAAATTAATGATACCACTAGGCATTAGCTCTGTTGCAAGATGTATGAAGTCGGGTAAGATGACTTCAAATTCAATGAGTTGCTCAAGTTTAACGAGCAATTTTGTGAGGTTGAACATTTTTTAAGAAGTATAAGAAATGCATATTACATACATATATACATGTCTATTGTATGATTATGAAGATTTTGTGCTAGATATTGCACATTAAAATCTAAAAAATGAGATTTAAATATTTGAGAAAGAACAAGCAACCTTGAGAAATTATTTATTTAGGGCTTATCGATTTGGTCGAAGAGTACCACCTCCAGCATCGCCAATTGGAGGTCTTAGAGACATGCAACCGTTGTATATTTAATTTTCTTATAAATTTTTTATATTTATTTGTTGTATTGCATTGGGTTTAATATTTATAGAAATTTAGATGGTATGGAATACATATATAATAAAATTATGACTTTAATTATAGTTTTTATCATGGCGCGAAGCGCGAATAGATTCACTAGTTACATTATATTAGTGATCTTCTAAATAACTTGCTTATTAGAACAAAAAATAAAAATAACACTTATCCTTTCATAAATAATCACAAAAGATATGATTTGTTTCAGATTTTTCACATGAAATTTTGTTATCTATAATATGTTTACAATCTGCGCATTGCGGTTTTTGGCTCTTTGCTACTGCTTTTGGATGTCAACTTAATGTTAAGACAATAATGGACTCATCGATGTTAATTGATAGTGCCATTAAAAAGGTTTATCGTCTATTGATCATTCTATATTAATAATGATTGTCAATTCTTATACTGATCTTATATAGTTTTCTGTACGATAACAGTTTAGTTCCCAAATCTTTTTAAGTCAATTTCTTTGGCTTCCTCTTACTAACCAATATGCCACCCTTTTTTAGGATCCTCAATTCGTCGAAACATAGTAATACCAAATTCAACAACTGAAAGTCGAAGATCAGCCCTCTTTCTGATTATGATAGGATGGTCGATCAAAGTGATGCCTTGTGCTCAATTAAGAGTTTGGCTAGTTTTATACTGAATCTATGTGTCCATTATGTTGTCTTAAGGTTAATTGTTACAATTCTTAGTTGTCTATCCAAAAGAAAAGGTTACATTTTGTTCATTTATGTGGTTTAAATATGATAAATATTTTTTTCTTGGTGTTTTGTGTTTTGGATGAATAAAATAAGCAACTGTGAATGCAAAAAAGGCACTATCTTTACTTTTACCCTCATTCAAGCTGTTGGCCTGACTCGTTGTTGTATACATGTGCTGCCATTGAATTTCTTGAAACAGATTCTCCTATTTCCACTACAATTGTTCTTGGTGTCATGACGAACTTAGAGTATCTCTAACTCTAAGTTGATTTTACAAAATATGGTCCTATCAAGTAATAGCAAAATAATTAAAACTACTAAGTACAATTTAGATCCAGTAGCCTTAAGATCAATACTGATTGTAACGACTCCAACGCTCTCACCCGACCTAAGAAAATATACCTGTCATGAAGAGAATAAATTTGTTCCTTCTTTCGAGTCATGTAGAATTATTTTTAATATTTCAGCAAACTTAGCACTTTATGGAAAGTAGTTCAGTCATGTAGTTGAAATCTTCGTCAACTAACTTTATGATCCATCCCTGGAGGAAGATGCAAGCTATCAATGGTTAATGTAAAAATCTATCAACAAAATAAGATAATTTAACTAACATTAATTCAAGATTGCGGATTATCTTACGTATCTATATAGGAAAATTTTAACAACTAAAAGAACCATGAACTGATTCAAATATCTTGTCCATAGCAAATGAAAATACCAAACTAACTAAACAAGAAAAGTTCAATACCAAGAAAAACATGAAATGATTCAAACATCTTGTTCCTAACTAATAAAACTAATAAACTAACTAATCAGACAATTCTTAGTTTCTACAACTCGTACATATGCAAACAACTTATGCTATCTTCTTCTTTTTAAATACTCTCTTGATCTTATTTTCCAATAACTGTGCATTCGAATCTTCTTCAACCATTGCTATAGAATTAGTTAAACCTATCTTGGCAAGTGTATGTGCAACATCGATCAACTCATTATCTTCAGTGGAATCCTACATATTTAAAACACAAAAACATGTGAAAATCAATACTTAATCTAAAATTCTTGTTGCTTTATTATTTTATAACTTGAAAATCATTAAATTAAAAGAATGAATTATGTAAAATAATATTTATAATGAGTTGTAAAATCACCGTGATTTCGTTATCTTCCTGAATGACTTCGTTGGTATTGAAATCTGGATCCTACAAAGAAATGTGTATCATAATTAAAATTTAATGCAACCACAAATAGGAAAACTGATAAAAATTGAGTATAGAAACATACTTTGAACGTCTCTTCTTGTGGAGAAGGAATATATTTCTTTATAATTTCCTCGTCGTCAGTAAGTGTAACAACTCTAAAGACTACATCTTTATTCTGATTGTTGGAACTGTTAACTTCAACTTTAAACATGACCCTTTTTTCAACAATATTTTTTATCTCCATTAGACATGAAGAGTCATCTGCAGCACCAGAAGTCTAACGAAAAGACATAATGATTGTGGTTAATAGAAGCTACAACAACAAAAGTAAAAAGTAAATGTAATACGGTGTACACATTTTATTTGTTCCTTATAAGAAGATTGTAAAAAAGACGATGCTTCAATTCTCATAGTAACTATATTTTTAAGCATAAGCTAAATGCGAGGAATAATACACTAAATAAAGCTATTAATATAAAAAGACTAAAGTAGAAGATGTGAAACTAAAATGAAAGCATAAGTTTTCTGATGCAAAATGCGTCTTTGTTCATTAACAATTCCTGAATTTTGTCGCCAAACTCCAACAATTTTAATAATATTTTGTAACCTCAAATTCAGCAACATCGTCAGCAGAGATGAAACCATTTTTTCTTGTTGTTTGTTAATCACTATCTTATAAAGATTGAATAGGTAGTGTTAATGTCAAAATTATTCTAGATTTCATACAATACTTGTAAACAAAAGTAGATTTGCTTGAGTCTATGTTGCTTTTTATGTGTTTAGCTGCAAAAGAACAAACCTAGATTTTAAAGAACTTCAAAACAAAATGAAACTTTAGCGATAAGCTAAAAATAGAATTTAACCTTAACTACAACTATTTTAACTTTAGCGAAACCCAAGGACACCAAAAAACAGAGAAATATTGTCATACTTTCAAAGTTCAAACTTATCAAACTTCTCAAGTAAATCTAATAAGAGCAAAGACATACAGGTTTAGCAATAAGCTCATTTAAAATTTAAAAATCATATCTTAATCACTTTGTAACTTAAACTTAAAAGAACTTTGACATTTGGTTAACTTAAAGTTCTTTCAAGTACATCAGTCCTCACATGCATATAGACACAAAGTGAACTACCCCATAAATAAAACGGGAAGGAGATGCAGGGGAATGGATCAGGTACCACTTCTTTCAACGTTGATGGTCTTATTTTTCTAAGCAATTGTATTATACCTCAAATACAACATCCTTTAAATCATTTGCTGACTTTTCGATAATCTTAGTTGCATCCTTATCCCATAACAGCACAGAAATTGTACCGGTGCAATCCGTCACTTTAACTTGTAGCTTGTACATGGAAAGAGTTTGTATTTTTAAAATCATATAATAGTAAAGAAAATATAAATTACAGTCATACCTATGGGTGGCAGATTGAATCTGCTCGCATTTTTTACAATAGAATTTATTCCCCTCTTTTTCTAGTTTCTTTGAGAAATTTTGGCATGCTAAATAGCACCATCCGCGGTCTAATTCAACGTCTACAATAGTTGCTACAACCCAATAATTTTCTGGCTGCGCATAAAAATTGTATATATAATTGTTATGTAGAGAAGGATAAGATAAGTAATTAAAAAGTAAAAAAAAAAATAATTAAAAAGTAGGTACTCACATGGTTACAGTCACCCAAATCCTCAATATTTTTAACTTCAATACTTCCAGATGCTAGCTCATTAGCAACAGAGTGAGTTTTGTGAGATGAAATTTGAGTAATTCTTTGTGAGCTTTCTCCACGCACAGAAACCATTCTGTTTCATTTTTTAACTTAAGATACGTTAATAAATTGTAAGACTAAAATTTAGGATGAAATAGGCTTAAATTTAGCCCAACTTATAGAGACCTGGAGCAAAAGTCAACAACCTGAGGAAGATTTGAATTGATCAAAAGCTTCAACGCATGCCAAGTGTTCCTCATCGAATATTGTTCTGCACGCTTAAAAGTAATTTTTAAGTTTAGTAATTGTATAGAGACATTGTATTTCAAAGTAAGTAGAGAATTTAATAACCTCGATATCGATGTGCTCTAATCAATTGCATGATGACGACAACAGGCTTATCGTTGGATCCATTCAAATATGGCCTAATCTGTTCCACAAAGTCTCCCCAAAGAGTTGCAGAAATGTTGTTACTCCTACAATTATTATAAAGTTAAGCATAGGAATCAAAATAAAGAATTGTTGAAATATTTACTTAGTTGAATAAATTGTGACGAGCTTACTCATAATCTTGTATCTGAATGTTCATGTACATACGGATGTTATCATCTTGCTTGATAGACTGTACGTCCTCATAACTCACAACTTCGCCAATGACATCTAAAAAGCAAGGAAATATATGCAAAATTAGTAATCATTATAAACAATATAAATGAAGATTGTAAAGGAATTAAACACTTAGATGTATATTCCAGAGGCAACAAGTATCAATTTTTCTGAGTTTTGTGAAAAAGGGAAGGTTTTAGAGAATGCAAAGTAAACTGTGGGCATGAACTCCATCAGCTACCTATGGAATAAGAGATCAAAAGCTAACCTTAGGCCTTCATAAAACCACTGAAATACTATCTGTAAATACTATATAAAGTAGTACCAAGACTATACACCTGTAATGGAGATGTTCAAAGAAATAATACAATATTGACCTTTATTTAGTTCCATACGCCTACAAAGGCCTTCTAGAAATCAGATTATGATTTTCGACTGAGGATTTAACAATGTCAAGAAATTCAGCTTTAATCTAAAACTTAATCTTTAATGTTATATACTGTGATTAGTATTGATGTAATTCACACTTAGAATTCATAAGATAGAAAACAAATAAGGCAAAGTAAAATGAAAGTGGAAAAAATGAGAGAAATTTAATTACCAAATAACTCAGTATTGTCAAATTCTTGAGGATTTGACAACTGCTCATACGTTCTAAATTTGAAAATACACATGTTGAATTGTGGATCATGCATTTCGTCAACAGTGGTCTTATGCGTGAACATCAACTTCAACTTGTGGTCTTTGGTCTTAAGCTTCATATTATTTGGACAAACCACAAAATTGTTCATGATGTACAAACCCATTTCCTTAATTTCTTGTTTGAACCTTTGAATAAAAGACCTGCCAATACTTGCGTGAATGCGGTCGCCCTACAAAAAAAGCTCAATTAGTTAAAATGACTAAGTTATTCCGTATACGACTGTAATATACTTACGCATATGTAAACAATGATAAATGGAAAGTAATTATAATGTTTTAAACAATACCTTTTCATCCATCAGAACAATCTCAATGGAAAAGGGGCTGTCAGGCCTGTCGCGGTCCGGATTTTTCCAAAGCCTCACAATACGAACCTTTAACTTCCAATTCATTGATTTGCTGTTAATTTCACTAATGAAATTGATTTCAGACGTCATTATATCCTGAAAATAGACAGAGGTATGTGTAAATATAAGTAGAACTAAAACTTCACGGAAATTATGTGTTAAAGGAATACAATCTCAACTGGAATAAAGATCGTTTATGAAATACAAATCATACCAATCATCTCTTGTAGTGTAAAATTATTGTTTGATATGCACACGATGGAGAAAGAAAAGAACTATATACTATAAAAGTAGAACTGATTTGATAAAATCGTGAAATCATGTTACTGGAATCGTGGGCAGAAGAGTTCGTGGATAAGGAGTTGATATCGTGGTAAGACATCGTGTGATTGAGGTGCCGAATTTGGAGAATGAAATTTTTAGGGCAAAGAGATGAAAATGGCATTCCCAATTGCCAGTGGCTAAGGTTTCAAAATGTATCTGGTTTCAAAATGTATCTGATTTCAAAATGTATCTATATACCTATTTAATAGGAATGGGTTTTTCTTTTAAAAGAAACGTAGAAACTACATCTTCTTCTTTTAAATATAGAATAACGTGCTTTTAAAAAAAAAATATATAGAATACCTAATTACTAACTGTTTTCAAATTCAAAATTTAAAAAGAGAAACTAATTTTACCTAAAATAACTAATTTGTTCTAAAGTTGTCACATGGCATTTTATGGACACAACACTTGTCAAAATATTAGGGATGACTTATTTCCTTTTAAATAGATATAGATACTGCGCCGATGATCGATAGATACAATTGAAGGTTTTTAGATGCACATCGATTTCGGTCCTTGCTGACTCTTCGACCACATACTTCATTATTTTTTAGATCACTTCAACAAGCGACGGCCTGGGAACGTTCCACCAATACTATTTTGGCTTAATTATCCTAAAAATAGATTTTGACCCATACAGTTTAGCACCATAGCAATTTTTCATGGATTGACCAGCGTCTAAGTTAATTCAATCTCACACAAGTTTCTCCGGAAACAACTATAGAAACTTACTACGTTTTATTCATAGAAATTCTAATTCGGTACTTAAATTCAAAATGACCTCTCATTAATCAAAAAGACTAAAGCGTACCCTTTCCTGTTGGCTTGTAATTTTTAATCAAACTACAAATTTAGATCTTGGTTCAACTAATTAAATTTATACAACTGAAGGTTAATCTTAGTTAACAATAATATTCCAAAGATGAAATTCTCGGAGGTGCAATATATAATATGCAGATATAAATAGCAACGACGGCACACAAACAATATTAAGAAGTCAAAGGAAGTAATGTAACATTAAATAGTGATGAACAATAATAAATAGCATTTATGTAAATAGAGCGAATGAGTTATCCAAGAAAGGATGAAATTAGTGAATGTTTTTCCTGACAATGATTAGTGATGGATAAGCCTTTGAATATCTGAGTTATTCTCGGATCCAGAGGAAAAATACGGACAAGATTCTTAGTGAAAAAGGTTATTTTTGTATGCTTGCAATAAGATCCGGTTCTCTATTTTAAAGTTAAAGTGTATTTTACAAATGAATATCCCAGATCTCCTATCATTGCGCTTTTTTCTATTAATAGGGAACATATTCCTAGAAATCCTAATAGTACAAGTGTAGAGAATATCCACTAGAATATCCACTAGAATATTCTCTTTTATGTCCTACCTTCGGCCCTTGCTGAATCTTCGACCACATACTTCACCTTCGGCCCTTGCTGAATCTTCGACACATACTTCACCATTTTTAGATCACTTCGACAAGCGACGGCCTGGGAACGTTCCACCAGTACTATTTTTGTTTAAGTATCCTAAAGATAGATTTTGACCCATATAGTTAGTCCCTTCTCTTATTTAGGTCGGCTTCACGAACGGGTTCGATGAGCGGACCATGTTATTGGTGGTCGAGCTGATCAAGCGGACTACGCAAGTTGTGGTTGTCGCAACAAGCAGGCAACATGGCCCTCTGTGGGCCGTACATTTCAAATGCTTCAAATTTCTTGGGTGATTTGCTGGAGTTATGCTGTCCACGAGTTAGGATGACGTCATGATGTCATGCGTCATCATGCTACATATTCCCGATGCGTCGCTTTGTTTCGCGTGTGACCTTTGATTAGACCTTCCGCTTCTGTTCCGGTGCCAATCATGATAGGTCATTTTCAGTTTCGGTGTTATGACCTTTATAAATAGGGGTCCTTGAACACGATTTTGGAGTTTAAATCTTCTAACGCTTTGAAATCCCATGCCTTTCTCTTGCTCTCTTTTACTCCAAATTTCTCTTCTCTGTTTTAGTGACTTACATTGTTCTTCATTCCTTCTCATTCGTCACTCTCTTTCCTTATGTTGAAATATGTCTAATGTAACTTCTGAGGCTAGTGAGGGGAGTTGCATTGCTCCTTTGGCAGTGGTATTTCCCTCCTATGGGGTGAGCGTTCCTACCACTGTTGAGGATGAAGCCTTCTCGTCGGTGGAGGAGATAATCCCACGCAATCCTAATTTCAGATCCGATTTTACCAAATCATTAGAGGCCGCACTTGGAGTTTTTCGATCAGTGATGATGGTGAAGGAATTAGCGGAGCTTAAGCCCAAATTCAGCCTTCCCAATCATATCGAGTTGATCGTGGTCGAGGGGGATACGGTACAGGTCCACCGTCCTGAGTAGTGCGCCCTTTACGCCTACCCTTTCCAAGTCGACTATTCTTTTCCCCTCCTTCTGCTGGTGGAGGAGTTCTGTCATCACTATGACATTTGTCCTGCTCAGCTTGCGCTGTATATCTATAAAATTATAAAGATGCTCACTAAGTTTGCTGAGCTAACCATGGTCGAACTAACATTGCGACACTTAATTCATCTATTCGCTCTTAGCTTTTATAGGGGAACGATGGTGAACCTTCGCCACCGAAGGGGAAAATACTTGGCATTGAAGATGGACGATAATGCCAATCGTCAATTTTGGTTTAACTTCTTTTTTGTCAAACCGAGGACGTTGTGACCAGTGTCGATGACTTTCCTGAGGCTTGGAACTATACTCGTAAGTACTTTGGTTTCTCCCCCTTGTTCGGTCCTGGATTTTCACTTCTCATCTTTTTTTTTTGTAGCCAAGACCTCGCCTCCTCCTTTGGACGCTCATATTTCTAATTGGGCCGAGCGACTCCTCCCTCACATCGTAGGAATTTGTGAATGGCCATGATTTTTCAAGAAATTCAGTCCTGCTTCTTTTGATTGGTAATTTCCTTTTTACCACCAGCGCCTTGATTTCTTTGCTCATTTTCCTTGACTTTCCCTTTTCCTATTTTTCCTTAACTTCGGCCAGGGGGTCGACAAGGAGGTCGAGAGCTCACACGCCCTTGTTTCGGAAGAGGAAGGCCACTACGCCCTCAGTTTTTGCCACTGTTTCGACCACGGCCGATCCTACCCTTGATCCAATTCCCCCTGTCGCCATGTTCGACTTTGTTCCCATTTTGGCCGTGGAGACTTAGGCTTCTCCTCTATATTCTCTTATCGACGAGGAAAATGAACCTTTACCTAGTGATGGAGATCTCTTGCCTCAAATGAGGAGGTTCGTGGATGTCGATGACAGAGTCATCGGGTCGTTTATACGATAGGAGGGGATTTTTTGCTACATGAGATAGCGACCATTCTTGTCAGAGATGATGTCGAGCCGAGTCCCAAGGATCCGAGGTCGGTGGGAGCTGATGTGGATGTGTTCTTCCTTTCGGGGTAATGGAGACTGAAGGGAAGGCTGCTGACGTTCTTGACACTTCTTGGCGAGAGGAGGCATCGACTTGTCGAACAACCACAGATACCTCCTTGCCTGCCTATGAGAGGGGAAAAACATTGATGAGGAGGGCGATAAATTAGGTTCCGACGTCAATGCAGACTACTTGAGGATGATGGGAGAAGGGCTTACCCATCTTGAGGTAAGGTTGGAGGGGTCTATGAGGACTATCGCGATCCCCATGGATCATGACTTGTTGGTGAACACCAAGGAGGTAATCCCTGCCCTCAACGCTCTCTATTCTAAAATAGAGGGCAAGACCCTTAAAGAAATAGATGATGGTGCTTTGTCGAGGAGCATTGCTATCCTTACTCTTAGGGTAAGTGTTTGTGTCTCAACCTCTCTTTTTTGTTTTTCAGGGTGTCCTTGGTTATGATTTCTCTTTTCTCTTTCCTTTTTATGATCATAGATGGTGACTTTGGAGATCGAGAGTGCCCATAGGGAGAAGAGGTGTAAAGACATCTTTGAAAAATTGAAAAATAAGTACTTTGAGTATCGTGGCAAGTATCAAGATCTCCGTAGGCGATTTTGCAAAGGTGGAGACATGCAAGCCCTACGGGGCGAGTTGAAAGAGAAGGATGATTAGCCAATGCATGCCATCAAGAAGTGTAGCCTCCTCGAGGGGATGTTGAGAAGTAGGGAAGAGGAGCTTGAGGTCAGTAGGGGCATGGAACCTTCAAGCTCAAGTTATCGCATTATAAGGGTATTTAGAAGAGTGACGACTTTAGTTGTAGGCCCTCAATAGTGAGATTGCCGAGAAGCAAAAGGAGCTCGAGAAGGAGGAGTCCTCTCGTTAGGATGCTTGGAGGAAGATGGAGATGCTTGAGTTGGCGAGTAGGACTCTTCTAGCCGCGCGGGAGAATGATCAATCGACAGGGAGAGCTAAGGAAGATCGGCTCGAGGAAAGGACTAGGGAGCTAGAGAAAAATAACTCTGACCTCCATGATCGAGTGACCGCTTTGGAGGCCAAGAAGGCTCACTTACTTGAACAACCTTCCTTTTCCTATGCTTTTGATTTTCCCAATGTACCTTGGGAGTTATATAAAGAATGGATTCATGCCAAGGCCCGTTACATGTGTTCCGGGATCTGCATGTGGCAGGGTCATATTCTGAGGCTACTCTTGGAGATGCTCGTGTCAAGGCTCGTAAAGCTCGGGTCGCTTGTAAATACGAACCCGCTACACCTCAAGACAATGATGAGGATGGAGAAGAGGGTGTGGACCGGCTCGAGGAGAACGCCTGGTATGATACCACTTATCCTTAGGATGAAGGTGGCAATGGCAATGACGATGGGGACCGAGATGGTGAGGTCGCAGAGACCCGTGACGGAGAGAGCGAATTACCCTTTTCTTAGACTTCTTTTGTATTTTGTCTTATTTTTTAAGAGCCATTGTAATGAACTTCACATATTTTTATATATGGGAACGTAAGTTGTTTTTTGTAACTTCTTTCCATATTTGTTATTTGCTTTTGTGCTTATGGATTTAATTCATTTTTTTAGTGTACAACTTCTTCTCTTTCAGTTATCATTTTCATCTAGTTGATCGTAGCCCTTTTGACGGTTATTTGTGGGTTTTGTTTGCCTTTTGTTTATACATAAGTCGGGTGTGCCTATTAGGCTAATAGGTGTATTTTGAACTTGGCTGATTTTTGCCTTTTGCCATGTTGTGGCCGAGGGGTGTTGTTTGAGTTGGGTTAAACTTTACCCTTTATTAAGTTATGGCCGAGGGCCGATCGGTGTTTGTTTGAGCATGATCGAATACAACCTAATAGTAAAATGTGGCCGAGGGCCGATGTGTGTTTTTCAAAACATGGTGGAAAATAACTTTTTCGTTAAATCGCGGTCGAAGACCGGTAGGTAGGGATGCTTATCAGGCGGTTTGGGTGGTTATTTACTCTTAACGGTTTGGCTTATCGGTTATCGGCTTTTAGATGTATTAATTCGCTGGCCACCCGATAAGATATCGGGCGGATTGGTATCAGTTTAGTTCTTACCGGGCGGTTATCAGGTGGTTTATTGGCCTAATTCAATCAAAATAAAATAAAATTTAGTCTCTGTATGTTTAAATATGTGGTCGACGTACTAAGAGGGACGATGCAGAAGAGACACCGTGATGGGTAAATCATCTATCTAGAATCTTATTTATGTTTATGCACATTGGCCTTAGTCCATGGAAAGATTTCCAATTGGCCGTTGTTAAAACAAATGTTCGTCATGCTTAGAATTCTAGGATGCCTTAAAAACCAGGAAAAGTTGATGAAGCACTGATGTAACTAGTGTTGTTATCTTGTTTTAGACAACAAAATCTGTCTTTTGTCACAGTCAGATGACTCCTTTTATTTGGCTTTCTTTTGTTCTAATTCACTTTGATAGAGTACTGGAGGAAGAAGGGTTTTTGATTATTTAATATATATTCTTAATGGGTTAACGGATTATCTGTTAAAAAAATTGAATAATTCGCCCCCAAACCGATAAGCCCTTAATAAAAAAAATTTAATATGTTCCCCGTCTGTTAAACCGTTAACCCGATACAAATAATCTATTAAGCTTTGGTTTTGGTTCGATTTTGAACACCTCTACCGGTAGGTGTTTGCTCGAGTGAGATCGAACATAACCTTTTTGTTAAATCGCGATCGAGAGTCGGTAGGTGTTTGCTCGAGCAAGTTCGAACATAACCTTTTCATTAAATTTTGACCGAGGACCGTTAGGTGTTTGCTCGAGTGAGGTCGAATGTAATCTTTTCGTTAAATCACGATCGAGGGATGGTAGGTGTTTGCTCAAGCGAGGTCGAAGGTAACCTTTTCGTTAAATCGCGGCCGAGGGCCGGTAGGTGTTGTTTGAGCGTAGTTGAACATAACCTTAATAACAAAAAGGTGTCTTGATAAGTGTAAGTTTCTTATTACTTCGGCATTATTGCTTTGATTATATACTTGGTGAGAGTTACAAATTTTGGGTATTGGCTAGTGTCCCAGTCCCAGTCTACCTGGTCCCTTCATCGTTTGGCTTGGAGAGTATTGACGAGTCACAACAACAACAACAACAACCCAGTGTAATCCCACAAATGGGGTCTGGGGAGGGTAATATGTACGCAGACCTTACCTCTACCCCGAGGGGTAGAGAGACTGTTTCCAGGAGACCCTCGGCTCAAAGAGGCAACAAGAGACACTATATTAGTACTATGAATAGACTCATAATAAAACAACATAAAATACCATAAAATCCATAACATAACATAAATACCATAAAAACAAAGTAACAGAAATATACAAGATATAGGAAATACGAGAATATGTAAGGTATTAATACACAAAAGATAAAGCCCATCATCAGTAGTTGATCAATAGCATCCTAAGACTAATTCCTAACCGGCTAGTCTCACTCTAGTGCGCTGTAAAAAAGACATCACAATTTCCCCTAACCTACAACCTTAATGCTTGATCTCCACAATTCCTTGTTTAGGGCCATGTCCTCAGTAACCCTAAGTCGCGCCATATCCTGCCTGATCACCTCTCCCCAATACTTCTTAGGTCTCCCTCTACCTCTCCTCGTACCCACCACCGCCAGTCGTTCACACCTTCTCACCGGTGCATCAGTGTTCCTCCTCTGAATGTGCCCGAACCATCTGAGTCTTGCTTCCCGCATCTTGTCCTCCATGGGGGCCACACCCACCTTCTCTCGAATATCTTCATTTCTAATCTTATCCTTCCTTGTATGCCCGCACATCCACCTCAACATCCTCATCTCTGCAACTTTCATCCTCTGGATGTGTGAGATCTTCACCGGCCAACACTCGGTCCCATACAACATAGCAGGCCTAACCACTGCCCTATAAAATTTACCTTTCAGTAACAGTGGCACTTTCTTGTCACACAGGACTCCCGTCGCTAACCTCCATTTCATCCACCCCACCCCTATACGGTGTGTGACATCCTCGTCGATCTCCCCGGACCCCTGAATAAACGACCCCAGGTACTTGAAACTACCCCTCTTAGGGATGACTTGAGAATCAAGCCTCACTTCCACTCCCGCTTCCATCGGCTCTGCCCCAAATTTGCACTCAAGGTATTTCGTCTTCGTCCTGCTCAACCTGAAACCTTTGGACTCAAGGGTATGTCTCCAAACCTCTAACCTCTCGCTGACGCCGCATCGTGTCTCGTCGATTAGGACTATGTCATCAGCAAATATCATGCACCATGGCACCTCCCCCTAAATATGATGCGTTATAGCATCCATCACCAGGGCAAATAGGAAAGGTCTGAACGCAGACCCTTGGTGCAACCCCGTAATAACCGGAAAATAATCTGAATCGCCTCCTGCTGTCCTAACCCGAGTCTTAGCTCCATCATACATGTCCTTAATCGCCCTAATGTAGGCAACCGGGACCCCTTTAGCCTCTAAGCATCTCCATAAGACCTCCCTAGGAACCCTGTCGTACGCTTTCTCTAGATCGATAAACACCATGTGGAGATCCTTCTTCTTATCCCTGTATTGTTCCACCATCCTCCTAATAAGGTGGATAGCTTCTGTGGTAGATCGCCCCGGCATGAACCCGAACTGGTTGTCTGAAATAGACACCGTCCTTCGCACTCTCATTTCTACCACTCTCTCCCAAACTTTCATGGTATGACTTAGTAATTTAATACCCCTATAGTTGTTACAGATCTGGATATCGCCTTTGTTCTTATACAACGGGACTATTGTACTCCACCTCCACTCTTCGGGCATCCTATTAGTCTTGGATATAATATTAAGCAACTTAGTAAGCCATTCCAAGCTTGCTCTACCCACACACCTCCAAAGCACAACCGGAATTTCATCTGGTCCGGTAGCTCTGCCCCTTCTCATCTTACGCATTGCCTCCATGACCTCATCGACCTTAATGTCCCGACAATCACTTAGTTCATGGGGGCTGTCGGCGTTCCTCAATTCACCTAGTACAATATCCTGATCCCCTTCCTTATTTAGAAGTTTATGAAAGTAGGTCTGCCATCTCCTCTTTATCTGGTCATCCCCCAACAAAACTTTGTCGTCCTCATATTTTATGCACCTCACTTTGTCCAAATCTCGAGCCATCCTCTCTCTCACCTTAGCGAGTCAGAGTAACTTCTTCTCCCCGCCTTTGTTCCCTAGTTCCTCATACAAACGAGCAAAAGCTGCCGTATTTGCCTCCGTCACTGCCATCTCTGCCTCTTTCCTAGCTACCTTATATCTCGCAATGTTCTCTCTCTTCTCCTCCTCTCCAGTGCTCCCCACTAACCGCAGGTAAGCCACCTTCTTCGCTTCTACTTTACCTTGTACAACTGCATTCCACCACCAGTCTCCTTTGTGGCCACCGGTGCAGCCTGAAGATACCCCTAACACCTCTCTCGCCGCCTTCCTTATATAGTCCGCCATCGTCGACCACATAGTGTTTGCGTCCCCACTACTTCTCCAAGCTCCCATTGCCGACAACCTTCCTTCCAACTCCTGGGCTTTAACCTTAGTCAAGGCTCCCACCTAATCCTCGGGCGACCTCGTACTGACCTCTGTTTCCTTCTTATCATAATACTAACGTCCATCACCAAGAGCCTATGTTGCATTGCAAGGGTCTCACCTGGGATAACTTTGCAATCCTCGCACAACCTTCTGTCGCATCTCCTGAGGAGGAGATAGTCAATTTGAGTCTTCGCCACCGAACTTTGGTATGTAACCAAATGTTATTGAGGAGTCAAGCAATGAAAAATTTAAAGTAGTCCCTCCCTCGCATACTTCGACTCGAAGTGTTCCCTTTGCCTCCTCGTTAAAACCTCCTTGACAAAACCCAAATGAGACAAAATTCAAGTGAGGGAAAAATAGTATGCCTTGGGGGACACTTTTTCTCTTAGAGGTTGAAGTATTTCAGGTGGCTGACGTTCCAATTGTTTGGTAGGTGGTTTCCTTCCATTGTCTCTAGTTGGAACGAACCTTTGTTTGCTTTGGCTGTGATTTCGTATGGACCATCCCAGTTTGTTCCTAGCTCGCCTTCCCGGGAGTCTTTGCTCGCTTGAGTTTTTGCCTCTAGCACATAGTCCCCGACTTTATGTGGTCGAGCCATTGCTTTCTTGTTGTAATAACATTCTTCTTGTTGTTTTTGGCGACCATTATTATGTGTTCCATATCTCTTTGTTTATTGATCTCGTTGAGTTCCTACCTTCTTCTCTCATCGTTCCTCATACCTCTTTCGTAGGAGTACCTTAGGCTGGGCTCTCCAACCTCGACCGGTATTACTGCCTCGGTCCCATAGACCAAAGTAGGGTGTCACTCTTGTGCTCATCTTCGAAGTTGTTCGGTAAGCCCTTAATACTTCTCGTAGTATTTCTGGCCACTGTCCCTTGGCGTCCTCAAGCTTTTTCTTCATGTTGTTGAGTATGGACTTGTTGGAGGACTCTACTTGCCCGTTACCCTCTGGGTAATATGGGGTTGAGAGTATTCTTTTGATATTCCATTTCTCGAAGAATTTAGTGGTTATTTTCCCATGAACTAGGGTCCGTTGTCACAACTAATATCATTAGGTAGGCTGAATCGGTAGATGATGTTTCTCTATATAAAGGTGATTACCTCTTGTTCCCGCATTTGATCGAATGCATCTGCTTCCACCCATTTAGACAAATAGTCAGTTAAAACCAAAAGGAATCATACATTAACTCGCCTTGCTGGGAGGGGGCTCATGATGTCCATCCCTCATTTGATGAACGACCATGGGGAGGTGACTGAGTGGAGGTGTTTGCATGCTCGGTGAATCATTGGGGCATACTTTTGTCACTATTCATATTTCCTCGCAAAGTCTGCGATGTCCTTTTTCATGGTGGGCCAATAGTATCCCGCCCGTATGAGGCATTTGACTAGTGCTCGATTGCAGGAGTGAGCACCTAAATCGCCTTCATGAACTTCTTTGAGGATGCGCTGGGTTTATTTTGGGCCCGGACATTTTTGCTAGGAGGCGCCGTAAGTCCTCTTGTATAAGTCAGTATGAAGGAGAATGTATCTAGCCGTTGCATTCTTAGTTTCTTAGCTTCTTTCTTGTCTCCTTGGAGTGTGCCGTCCCGCAAATAGGCGAAGATACGATTGCACCAATCCCACGTTAAGTTTATGGTTCTTACCTCAATCTGGTCTAGTGATGAGTGCAGGAGGTAGACTGCATATTTGTCCTCTGTCATGATGCTTTTGGTAGATCCAGCCAATTTAGCGAGGTCGTCCGCTTTGGCATTCTATGCTTGTGGGATATGGTCGTGCAGGCATTTGTTGAATTCATGCAGTAGCTTGCAGATCTCGGTTTGGTAGTTTTGCAACCTTTGTTCCTTTATTAGGAAAGTCCCTATGAATTGGTTGACTGCGATCTAGGAATAATAGGAGTTTCAACCGCTTTGCCCCCTACTTGAGTGCTAGCCTTAATCCTGTAACTACGACTTCGTACTCGACCTCATTGTTAGTCATATTCGGGAACCTTATGGAGTTGCGGATTACATTGCCTATAAGGACCTCAAGTATGAGTCCTAGTACGGACTCTGATGCATTGGATGAGCCATCGATGTATAGCACCCAAAGGTATTGTGTTTGGGAGGAAGCTTGGATGACTTCCCTTTCGACTTCAGGCATTAGTTTTGCATTATATTCAACGACGAAGTCGGTGAGCACGTGTGCCTTTATCGGCGTTTGTGGCTGGTATGTAATATTGTGATTGCTTAGCTCGATGGCCCACTTGGCCAGCCTCCCTGATAACTAGGGCTTTTGCAAAACGCTCTTCAAGGGAAAGTTTGTGATGATAGAGATGGGGTGGCACTGGAAATAAGGTCTAAGCTTATGTGAAGCTACGACCAATGCCAGAGCTAATTTTTCGAGGTATGGTTACCTCGTCTCGGTGTTGATGAGTGTTTTGCTAATGTAATAAATGAGAGATTGCGTACCTTTGTTATTGCAGATTAGGATTGCACTTACCGCTATGATAGGCTTTCATTGTCTTTGCCTTATGTTTTGATGATCTATCAAACTTACTGTCAAGGACCAGATAGGGATCCTGACACACTTGGGCTACACTGCAAGATAACGGATTCCAGCTAAATGTAAATTGCTATAGCTCTAGGAGATAGAGACCAAACAAGGACTGATACCCTTGTGGTTCCCTTATAGCAGTACAAAGTCAATTGGACACAACTGGAAGCGACGTGACTGCCTGCACTACACTTTTTCCAGTGGCCACTCATCTTTTGACCAACTAAAGTGCTTACATCATTCAAGTGATGTCATCAAGGTGTATCAACAAGGAGTTTATATCAAAACATTACTTGAACACTTGTGCTATTCATTCAAGCCTTTTGCAAAACTGTGAAATTAATTCTCACGAGCTTGAAGAACAAAGTTAAACGCTACTACGGACCAGTTCCTAAAGTTAGTATTTTGTTATCCTTACTTGAGTTGTAACTTTGTGATTGTTCTTATTGTATCTCCTAAATTGCTTAGCCAGAAGCGTTGATTAGGAACCCTCTTTTAAAATCCGTAATCTCTTTGAGTTTATGTTTTGACTAGGTTTAGTCATAAGTTAAAGTCTTTGTAACTAGAGAGTGACAAAGTGTGTTGTGGTAAGAGTATCACAAGTTAGTTGAGTTGAATTCTTTGTAATAGAGTCATTACAAAGTGGCTTGTAATAGGTGTTTACAAGTTTGTGAAGTTAAAAGACTACAGGTGTGGGTCGTGGTTTTTGTCCCCCTGAGTTGGGATTTTTCCACGTAAAAATCCCGTGTCTTATTTACTTACTATTTTATTAGTATTCTCAGTACAACCTCATAGAGGACCATGTACTCTAATATTTGGTGGACTCATACAAACTAACAATTGGTATCAGAGCAGGTTTCTCCTATCAGGCTAACACTTAGGAAGGATCCTTATGGCTGCTCCACCAAATTTTGAAAAAGGTCAATCTACATACCGACCACCCAGGTTCAATGGACAATACTATGGGTGGTGGAAGACAAGAATGCATGATTTTATCATGGCTGAGGATTATGAGTTATGAGATTCCATATGTGACGGTCCTTATGTTCCAATAAAGGTACTGGAAGAACTTTCATTCTCAATGCTAAAAACTAGTAAAGAATACACCGACGCAGGCAGTAAAGCTATAAAGAAGAATTTTCGTGCCAAGAAAATTCTAGTATATGGAATAGGACCTAAAGAATACAATAGAATCTCCGCTTGTGACACTGCTAAGGAGATATGAGAAGCTTTGCAAATAGCTCATAAGGGAACCACCCAAGTAAAACAATCTAAGATCGATATGCTCACTACCAAGTATGAACTCTTCAGGATGAAGGACGATGAATCTATTCAAGATATGCACACAAGATTCACTTCCATCATAAATGAGTTACACTCACTTGGTGAAACCATTCCTAGGAAAAAGCTAGTGATGAAAATACTCAGTATTCTGCCTAGCCCTTGGGAAAGCAAGGTGAATTCTATTACTGAATCAATGGACTTGCAGGAGCTGACCATAAAAGAGCTGGTTGGAAATCTGAAGACCTACGAGATGAAGAGGAAGATAGACAGTGAAAGAAGAGAACCAAAGAAAGAAAAGAACCTGGTACTCAAAGCTGATAGCAATGACTCAAGTGAGGAAGACAGTGACATGGCTTACTTAACCAAAATATTTCAGAAGATGGTCAGAAGAAATGGAGAAATGCTAAAAAGGGGCAGCTCTAGCAAATAAAAAAACTATGATCTCTGTCATAAATGTGGAAATCCTGGACACTTCATCAAAGGATGTCCTCTCTTGAAGCAAGAATTCTCCAAGTACAACCATAAGAAAGTAGCTAAGAGGAACCCGGTTACTCTTAAGGACTTCAAAAGAAAGAGATTTGCTGACAATGTGGTGAAACAGGTTCTTGCAGCATGAGGGGATTCCTCTAGTGAGTCTGAAGATGAAACTGATGCTGGCGATAATTCCATGATGGCAGTTGAAAGCGAGGAAAATGAATATGACTCAACTTTTGCTTTGATGGCCCAATTAGATGATGATGAAGACAATGACAACAAAGAGGTAACTTTCAGGGATGTTAAGAGAAATGTGAAATCCTACACTCCTAAGAAACTTATGTCTTTAGATAATGTATTGATTGATGCCTATCACAACCTTGTGGAAGATAATGATGATTTGATCTTAAAACTAAGGTAAGCTGATAAAACCAGAGATGATCTGGTAGCGTGTGTACTAGATATGAAGGAAGCCATTTGTGAGTTTATGAGAGAAAAAGATGTCTTCACCAAAAGGATTTCCAACTTAGAGCATGAAGGAGATGACTTAGTGGTAGTAGTTCTTGACGATAAGGAGACTATTGAGAACTTTAGTGAAGAAAAGGAGGCCCTAACAAGAAGAGTGACTGAAATTGAGGAAGAAAGAGATGATCTTTTGGTAGAAATTGTAGACCTGAGGGAAACAATGAAGGCACTAAGAACTAAGTCTAAATCTGGAAATACTGGAAAAGGAAAATAGATAGCCAGTGAGGAACACATTAGGCTTGAAAATGAGTTCAAAGTTGTGAGAACTAGGATGTGTATTGAAACTGAGAAAAACAAGAACCTCCAAACTGAACTGGAAAGAGTAAATAATGATCTTGAAAAGTCCCTAAAGTAGACCTGGTCCTTCGAAGCTATCAATGCCATGAACACTAATAATGGTGGAAACAGGCAGTGAATAGGGTTCCAAACGGAGAAAACCCCTTACAACCCACTTAGCAAATGTGTCACTGTACGTAAAAATTGGCTGACTGTGGATCCCGATCAATGTCCCTTTTAACTCCTTCAACGGGACTGCTCGGATAAACAGACCCGGAGGAGTCCCCAACTGGTTATCTTCGACCCTAATCTTTGACTGGTATCGATTATGTACATTGGCCTAAGTAATAGCTGGATATTCGATCAAATTCTGCTTTAATTGTTGTGAAGCTATGGAACTCCGATCATTGAGACCTTGAGTGAAGACTTGAGCAGCCCAACCCTCGGTGACCGTCGACAAATCCATTCTATCCGTTTGGAACCAAGGCCCGACTTTCTTGTTGCAACCTTACAAAGGAATCTGCAAACATAGCAAATGAATTAATAGAATTAGGCATTAAATTAAGGTACCATATCATGGCACCCTTTGATAGAGTCTCCCCGAATTTCTTCAGCAATAGTGATTCAATTTCGTCATCTTCAAAGTCATTTCCTTTGATGTAGCATGTATACAAGGTGACATGTTCATTCGGATCGGTTGTCCCATTATACTTCGGAATCTGGGGCATATGGAACTTCTTGGGGATTGGCTTCGGATCCGCACATGGGGGGAGGGATTTTGTACAAATTTTTTAGAATCCAACCATTTCAATATCGAGTGTACCCCCGGAATTTGCTCGAACCCTAAATTATAAGTTTCCACTTTCTTATCATTTTCCTCGATCTTCTTTTCTCCAGTCTTGATTCACTTTGTCAGTTCCTCGAGGATCTTTATGATAGCAGGATTAGTTTCTGATTCTCCTCCATTCGATCTCTTCGATGCCGATTTGACTCTATGAACAACTTTTTGTGATGGCTCGAGCTCGATCCTAATCGGTTCACGATTTTGATTTTGGATTTGTGTTATTGCAGCTTGTTGAGTCTACAACATTTCGAATATCATTCGAAGGCTAATCTCTCCTTCTTCATAGCTCTGTGCGTTCCGATCGGCTGTTCGAGCATCTCTGCGAATGCTATTTCAGGATCGACGACAAAATTTCCATTAATGGCGATATGGGAGCTGACGTCGATTGGGTCCACGGTCGGAGCTCCATGGGGGTTGACCGGAGGTACTCTGTTTCCTAGGGCGGCTATGTTTTTGTTCTCTCCATGAAGACCAAGGCCATTGTCTATGTGTGTGGGTGCTACTTGAGAGTTTGACATGTAGATCCTGGAATCAAAGACAGTTCAAAGAACAAGCAGAAAATAGTGTGTGTTACGAAAATTGTACCAGGCAATCGCTATTATACTTAGCCTATCGGTGGGCGCCAAACTGTTTACCTTTAAAATTAGATAACAATTAAACTTATAAGTGGTTTTAAGGATATGAGATTTCACTTGGTAGTCGGTGTCCCCTGGTCCCAAACATATTGCCAATGGCCAGTTGAACATCCTCCTGAATAGCATTCCATCCTCGGCCAAAGTGAACCATGTTTCTTTCATGCGTAGAGTCCTTGATTCCTTCAGATCTGATGGGAGCTTCTTGTTTTTTAGGTATTCAATGTACTTGTTTCTCTAATTCCAGGTTAGACTTGTAGAGTTTATTTCGGCATGGCCTTATTTTATTACTAATCTCGATAGTTGTACGACATACCCCGAGTTAAGTTCGTCATCTTCGACCGATGACCCCAAGTTTACAAGGGCATCAGCCTCGCTGTTCAGTTCCCGAGGTATGTTTTGTAAGTTTCACTCTTTAAATCGATGTAAAATTACCTGTAGCTTGTCCAAGTATCTCCGCATTCGATCTTCTCAGACTTCAAAAGTTCTGTTGACTTGGTTTACCATAAGTAGGGAATCACATTTGTCCTTGGTGACCTCTGCTCCCAAACTTTTAGCCAGCTCGAGACCTGCAATCATGACCTCATACTCGGCCTCGTTGTTGATTAACTTCAAAGTTTTGATAGATTGTCTAATTAGTTACCCATGGGCGACTTCAAAACGATGCCCAGTCGAGATGCTTTCACATTCGAAGCACCATCTATGAAGAGGGTCCACAACCCCGATGATGTACCCGATTTTAGTAATAGTTCCTTTTCGACCTCAGACACGAGGGCTGGCCTGAATTCGGTCATGAAGTCTGCCAATATTTGAGACTTGATGGTCGTTCGGGGTTGATACTCAATATAGTACTAGCTAAGTTCCATGGTCCATTTGTCCAACCGCCCTGAAAGTTTGGGTTTGTGAAAAATATTGCAAAGGGGATAGGTAGTTAAAACACATATTGGATGACATCGGAAATAGGGTTTTAATTTCTTAGAGGCACTTATCAAAGCGATTGCTAACTTTTATTAGTATGGATATCTAGTCTCGCCCTCGCCTAAGGTCCGACTAACATAATAGACATAGAATTACGTGCCTTGTTTTTCTCGGACCAGGACTCCACTTACCGCGATCGTCGAGACTGCCAAGTAGAAATAAAGTTGTTCATCAATTTTCGGGGTATGAAGTAGCGGCGGGCTCGATAAGTACTGCTTTAGTTCCTCCAAGACCCGCTGACATTCTAGGGTCCATGCAAAATTGTTCTTCTTCCTAAGCACTGAGAAGAATCGGTGACTCCTATCTGAGAACCTCAAAATGAATCTCCCCAGGACGGCTATGCACTCGTTTATCCTCTACATGACCTTTACATTATATATAACTTTAATATCCTTGATAGCTTTGATTTTATCGGGGTTGATCTCGATACCCAGATTGGACACCATGAAGACGAGAAACTTGCCTGAGCCAACCCCGAATGCACACTTTTCTGGGTTGAGTTTCATATTGTACTTCCTTAATATATCGAAAGTCTCCTACAAATGTTTCAAATGGTCCTCTGCTCGCAGGGACTTAACTAACATGTCATCAATATAAACTTCCATCGATTTTCCTACTTGTTCTTCGAACATTCGATTTACTAGGCGTTGATAAGTTGCACCAGAATTTTTTTATCCGAATGGCATTACATTATAACAATAGGTGCCATACTTAGTGATACAACAACAATGGCAACAACACCAAGCAAGTAAAATCCCACTAGTGAGGTCTTGGGAGGGTAGTGTATACGCAGACCTTACCCCTACCCCGAAGGAGTGGAGAGGTTGTTTTCGAAAGACCTTTGGCTCAAGAAAATAAAAGACAAAAGGAGACAATACCAGTATCACCACAGAAATCATTGGAAAAATAGAAACATGAAATCTAGAAGAAAGATGCAAAGCATTAGTGATAAACGAAGTCTTTTCCTGGTCCTCTAGATTCATCTGTATTTGGTTGTACCCGGAGTAGGCATCAAGAAAACTGAGAGTCTCATGGCTTTCCATGGCATTGATCATACGATCGATGTTAGGCAAGAGAAAGGAATCCTTGGATCATGCTTTGTTCAAGTCTTTTATAATCTACACACATTTTATATTTGTTTCCCTTCTTAGGGACTACCACTACGTTTGCTAACCATTCGGGATACTTTACTTCCTGAATAGATCCTATTTTGAGAAGTTTGGTTACCTCATCGTCGATGAAAGCGTGTTTTACCTTGGAATGAGGCCTGTTTTTTGGTTTCACCGGGCAGAACTTCAGGTCCAAGCTTAGTTTATGAGTAGTGATCTCCAGTAGGATCCTAGTGCATTGTTATGAGGTTATTCGATCCCTTCTGCATCCTCGTCTTTGAAAGACAAAGTCTCTTCTGATAAGTAGTCTCGTGTTCTCTTTTCCCTTGTGATTGTCACTTTGATGCGTTTAAATACCAGTCCTTGAGGAATATCGACCCCTCCGACGATCATGTGAATCACGTGTTGTGGCTCTTCCTGCTTGTTCTGTCTGTTCGAATCCCTATTTTTGAAGTGGGTTCTTGGCTCAATCACTTAATAATTCCCGAAGGTGCCCCTCGTTGAACAATCGGGCTACTTCCTCCCTTAGCTGTCGGCAATCTACTGTTTTATGGCCATGGGTACTATGATACTTGCATATTTGGTTTGGATTTTGTTGGGACGGTTCGATATGTCGAGGTTGAGGCCAACTGGTATCTTTGATACGCGATACTATGGCGAAAGAATCTACGTTAAAGTTATTTTCTGACAATCGAGGTGCTTCTTTGGATCCGACACCCCTATCGAAATCACTCTTGCTCATGAGTCCTCGAGAGCTCTATCCTCAATCATTCCCTCTATCATTCCGAACTGGGTTAGGTCCAGGCCCGTTATTTCTCCTATCTCCGCCGTATGACTATTTTGATCTCTGTTCGACCGTGAATCCTGATCAATGTCCCTTTTAAATCTGTCGATGGGCTTGCTTGGATAAACGGTCCCGGAAAGAGCCCCCAATAAGTCATCTTCGACCGTAATCTTTGACTGGTATCGATTATGAACATCGGCCCAAGTGACAGCTGGATATTCGATCAAATTCTACTTCAATTGTTGTGAAGCTATGGAACTCCGATCGTTGAGACCTTGAGTGAAGGCTTGAACAGCCCAATCGTCGGTGACCGATATCAAATCCATTATATCCGTTTGGAACCGAGATACGAATTCCATGAGCATCTCGTTATCCCTCTACCTTACCTTGAAAAGGTCGACTTTCTTGTTGCAACCTTAATGGCTCCAGCGTGCGCCTTTACAAAGGAATCTGCAAGCATAGCAAATGTATATATAGAATTAGGCGGTAAATTATGGTACCATATCATGGAAACCTTTGATAGAGTCTCCCCGAATTTCTTCAGCAATACAGATTCAATTTTGTCATCTTCCAAGTTATTTCCTTTGATGGAGCATGTATACAAGGTGACATGTTCATTCGGATTGATTGTCACGTTATACTTTGGAATCTCGGGCATACGGAATTTCTTGGGGATTGGCTTCGGAGCTGCACTCGGGGGGAATGATTTTTGTACAAACTGTTTAGAATCTAACCCTTTCAATATCGGGGGTGCCCCCGAGATTTGGTCGACCCTGGATTTATAAGTTTCCACTTTCTTACCGTTTTCCTCGATCTTCTTTTCCCCAGTCTCGATTCACTTTGTCAATTCCTCGAGCATCTTTACAATAGTAGGATTAGTTTCCGATTCTCCTCCATTCGATCTCTTCGGTGCCGATTCGGCTCTATGACCAACTTCTTGTGATGGCTCGAGCTCGATCCTACTTGGTGCACGATTTTGATTTTGGATTTGTGCTATTGCATATTGTTAAGTCAGCAACATTTCGAATATCGTTTGAAGGCTAATTCTGCCTTCTTCACCGCTCTGTGCATTCTGATAGGATGTTCGAGCATCTCTGCGGATGCTATTTTCAGGATCGACACCCAAGATTCCATTAATGGCGATATGGGAGCTGACGTCGATTGGGTCCACGGCCAGAGCTCCATCGAGGTTGACTGGAGGTACTCTGTTTCCTGGGACGACTATGTTTTCATTCTCTCCATGTAGACCATGGCCATTATATGTGTGTGTGGGCGCTACTTGAGAGTTTGACATGTTAATCCTAGAATCAAAGACACTTCAAAGAACAAGCAAAAAATAGTGTGTGTTACAAAAATTGTACCAGGCAATCACTATTATTCTTAGCCCCACGGTGAGCGCCAAACTGTTTACCTTTAAAATTGGATAACAATTAAACTTATAAGTGGTCTTAAGGATATGTGATTTCACTTGGCACAAATTGATAAATATGAGAATTAAAGCTAAAAATCAACAGTAAAATAAAACAAACCAATGTAATGAGAAACCGTGGCCCTCAAGCTAAATCGTCCTCGAACCAAAGAAGTATGTCATTGAAAGAGTGTAAACTGAACAGTAAAGCTTGATAGAGCTTAAAGAGAAAAATATAGTATATTGCTTGATTATGCGTGAATGTATGATGGTTACAAATTATTAGAATCCCCTTTATATAGTAGAAGAATTCCATTTATGGTACAATTCTAATTACAGAAGGAAATCCTCTGATTAGCTAAATAACCGTTCTTGATTTGACCCGTTCCGAGATTTCCGCCATGATCCTCGACCAATCACTGATATCTCGCCTTTCCATTATTACGCTATCTTCGGTCTTGCTCGATGTCTATCTTGTTTGGTCTCGATCATTATTGGTCTTGATCTCAGTAGGTACTTCGAATCCCAAACTCGGTACCTTATCCTCATGTCTCGGTCTGATATACTACGGGGCCGATCCTTGATCTATCCCTCTGGTCTCTGATAATTAGTGAAATCGGGTGGGCCCGATTTTAACCGTATGCAGAACTAAAATTGAACTAGAGTTAACACATAAACGGCAAAAAACCAACTACTCCAGTCTTGTTCTTCACACTCTCCATGGACGAATGTGGATTAAGCACTTCAACAAGACTTGATTTAATTGCTTACTAACTAAATAAACCAGCTCTTTATGTGTGGGAATGTATTTTCCTGCACGACAAAGGAAAAATATATACACCCTCGCTAATTAGCCTGTAAAAGTTGCAATAGAATATTTAGGAGTACCAAGTATGGTAGAACTCCTAGCCGCATGAAATTACTCCAAACTATCACCTCTGTCACCTGCCCCAAAGATTCTAAAACTCTCAGCAAACGATTATTAATTATCTCAAGCAATTAGAAAATATATCAATGATCCCTTTTTCCATAAAAACTCACTCAAGTATCTCTAATTCTTTTACCATAATAAGTAACTACAATTTAGAGAACATCATTATTCGATTTTGAGAACCTGGTTCTTAGCACATATTCAAAACCTGTTAATTATCAAAACATATCAAATCTCAATAAAATTTTCCCGTTTTGATGATGAAAAATATTGTGCTTATGAATCAGGTTATATCATGATTTTTGGGATATTTCATGTACAGACACATACAAGACAGACACAAGCAAAATTCAACTTTTAGCTAGGTAGAAAGGAACCTTTGAAATTATATAAGCACCCTATCATCTTCCCCTTTTTGGCATCATCAAAAAGCTACACATCTTAAAAACAAAATCAAATAATTAAAATAATGCAAAATTTCATGGCCGCCCGGGCAACAATACAAGCTTAGAAAAAGAAATTCCATTGAACATCAATCTAAGGATATTAGCCGTCTCAAAAACAAAAGAGCAGCTAATATATTGCAGTTCCAATTAAGCCATAAAGGCCTAAATCAAAATAGCCATAGAAAATAAGATTGGCGTTTTAAAAGAAATTGTACAAGCCAACCAAAGCAAAAAAAGGAAAAGACACCTAGATCGGACACCTAAACTGTATCCTAGGATAAAACATGCCAAAAAGAAATAAGTTCAAGGCTGAGAAGTGGAGCCGTCAAAGGCTTTTAGCAGAGCAGCTATTTGCTGAGTATGAGCTTTTTTGTCCATCCTCGGATCCTCTTACTCTCCTTTCTCAGTTCATCATTGTCCTTTTGATACCTCAACAACCCTGCAGCCCCAAGAAGCAGTGCTATAGAACCGCCTCCCCTTGACTTCACTCCAGTATATCCACATGCTTTGAGTGTCACAATATCTAAGGCATTATTGTGATTACCCTACTTGAATTAGGAAAAGCCACATTAAATTGTCAAGAAGCCTTGTCAGTAGAAATCTATAAGGTAAGATGCGTGCTGCCTTCTTAGTGTCAGCAACTCTTTCTATATGTTTTATTACGAGTCCAAAAATGTTGATGGGCTTCGCAACATCCAACAACTCCATTACTACCATGTCTATCAAAGTTATTTCATGCCATTCTTCTGATCTTGGCAGTACGCAGGTGTTGCCAATAGGGTTGTGCATTATTTGGGTCATGTCATCACCCAAAATCTTACTAGTCGTGATGACATCTAACCCAACCCGCTAGGTAAGCCAATTAACAATAAAGCACAATATAATGATAATGATAAGAGTTAAAAATGAAATAACTAAATTTTATACAGCTCCTCAAGGACTGGTAGTACAAATCATGAGCTTCTAAGTCTTAAAGTTGACAAAGCTGGTATGAAATAAATACATCATCTGTTTGAAACGTATATAAACAGATTTATAAATCTAAAGCTACCAAGAACAAGAGGCAGCTATAATTGGAACGCAGGTACATCTTTAATGCCAACTCCTGCCATACACAGCAACGTCAGCTCCAAAATCTGCACGCAAGGTGCATAAGTGTAGTATGAGTACAACCGACCTCATGTACTCACAAACCTAACCTTAGGTTGAAAGTAGTGACGAGCTTGGACAACGGTCATAGTCCAATAATAGTAGCCAATAACAACTCATAATAAGCAATACAAGCAATAACTCAAAGATATGATGTTCAGCTCGTTCACAGTTAAGGAAAATAGGCATGTTTTTCAGATATAAAAGTAAAACCCCAATTTTTCTCCTAAATTACCAAAATATGAGTATATCATAAAACTGTGATTTTTTCCAAAGACTTTCAACAACAGATAAGATGTTTCTTTATCAGATAGCATGAGAAAAGTATATCTCTATACCTACATGTCAATGTGCATGTGAAATCATGAATGTCACAATACCGTACAGCATGAGGAAATGCACCTTTATGCCTACATGCCAAGTATGCATGTCAAATGTAATGCACCACAATAATTCACCTTTATGCCTTCACTTTCAAGGAACTGAGCAAATTTACCCTTAACTTGTCCCTTATATGTGTACCTACCATAATGTTCTCCACCCCTATCAGATCTTACAATGATATAAGAACCAGTTTGTTTCTCTATTTTGTTTTGTAAACTTTAAAAGCATCAAGTGCTTTTGATTTGTTAAACAGAAAATAGAGATACATATATCTTGAATAGCCATTAATAAATGAGATAAAATATCTCTCACCATTCAAGCAAGGGGTAGGAAAAGGTCCACATATATCTGTATGTATGATCTCAAGCAATTGAGAACTCCTTTTGACACTTTTAGTTGAATTGTTGGTCTGCTTACCATATATGCAGTCCACACAAGTCGCAAAGTTAGAAAAATCAAGAGCTTTTAGAACTCCATCATTAACCAACCTTTTGACTTTATCAATAGAGATGTGTCCTAATCTCTTGTGCCAAAGAATTGATGAGTTTTCATTGATAATACATCGCTTAGTGCCAATTTCTTTATCATGCAAAGTTAAAACATTGCATTCAAAAGTGGGGTCTAGCTCAAGTTTATATAAATTTTTATTCAAATTTCCAACATGAATGACTTTATTATATTTCAAAAGGTTCACAGAAGGATAATGAAAATTCAAATTATATCCACTAATCGATAGTCTTGAAAGAGAAATTAAATTTCTACAATATTCTGGAACATAAAAAATATTAAATCTTAGTAAAAACCATCCTTCAAAATGAGCCTATAAGTCCCCACGCCTTCCATACATGAACACGTCCTATTATCAGAATAGACGTATTGTTCACTTTATATCGACTTACTCTGGGTTAGAAAGCCCTGCATGATTTTGGCAATGTGAATTGTAGCACCAGAATCAATCCACCATATATTATCAGAAACTTCAGTAAAATTATATTCATAACATACAAAGGTAAAATTACCTTTCTTCTCAAGCCATTTCTTGTATTTCGGGCAATCCTTCTTCCAGTGTCCCTTCTTCTTACAGAAACGGCAAGCATCGTTGTCAAGGTGCTTTTCTTCTTCATGAGAACACTTTTGCCTTTCTTTGCATTTCTCTTACCATGAGTCACCATATTAATACTTTCAGGTGTCTTATTCTTCAACTTCTCTTCTTCTTCAACACACATGGTCAAAAATTTATTGATTGACCATTTATCCTTATGTGTGTTGTAAAAAATCTTGAACGAACCATATTCCGCAGGAAGTGAGTTGAGAACGAAATGCACAAGAAATGGTTCGGACATATCAACCTCAAGGGACTTGATTTTAGCAGCAATGTCTCTTTTCTCCATAATGTGCTCATGCACTGTACGACTTATGTCAGAAGTCATACTTGAGAGTCTCTTAATAAGGGTACTGGCTAATGCCTTATCAGAGCTTACAAATTGTTCATCAATTGCCTTTATGTAAGCTTTAACCTTATCGCTATTAGGGATAGAACCCCTAATGCTTTGGCTTATGTGAGCTTTTATATATGAGCATTAAAACTTAAGCGATTGGATTGCTCCCACCGCTCATAAATAGTTTTGGCCGCTGGCGTACTTGATTCCGTGGGAATAGGTGGTTCTTCCGCACGGAGTGCCAAATCCAAATCCGAGCATCCTAACGTGAGAAGGACTTTCTCCTTCCGTTCAGCATAATTGTCACCGAAAAGCATTGGAATTCGAGCATTCTCATTAAAAATAGCGGTAGGAAAAGCTGTCAAGACTGTAAAACAAAGATACACATACATAAGCTATAAAGCACAATCCATCAAAAGGTGAATCGCGTAAAATACAGATTCTAAGTAAACTCTAGACCCTCCTGTGGACAGAGGTTGCAACTCATCCGTAAAATTTACTTTACTTTATTAGACTAGTAAACCAAAAGACTTAGAAATTAATCTGTACCTGTGGGCATAAGAAATTTTAAATTTAAATGTTTACTATCTCATTCCAATTAATCTCACCAAAATGGTTACCTCCCTGTAGGGCGGAGTTACTATTTTAATGAGATAACTAGACTAAATAGATGTTATTATCACTTAAATTTATGTGGTCAAATAACTTAATTTCTTTTATATTAAGTACTCAAAATGTTGTGGCCACTCTTAGAAACATGACATAAAAGAAAACTCAAAATGACATCTAAGGATAATTAACCTCAATAATCAACTAAAGCAAAATGTTGATTAGCTTCAAAAGGTACACTGGATATACGCATGACGCTACATTTCCCCAAAGCTAATTCTTATAATTAAAAATATTATAAGAACTTAAAACGACAGTAAAGTAGTAAAACGTATTTCTGTTTAAACATCTAATTATTCCCTTTCTCATAACATAAAATCAAAGGCAAAACAGATTTAGTAAAAGTATGAAAAGGAAAAAGCATAGTCACAAGCTTAATAAAATAATATAAAAACATGATAACTAAAGGCAACCGAGTTGTTATCAACACAGTTAATACAAGCAAGATACTATATTACCACAATATAGTGATTTAGTTACCAATTAGATACCAAATCAAAAAAAATAAAATTCCAACATCAACATTTGGTACCAAACAGATTTTATTCCCCGATCATTATCAAACGTGATGGGAATAAGAGTCCAATAATCGCAAAACGGTGACTCTTAAATCAAAGCAGAAAACGTAAATCCAAACATAATGAAGTAGTGTTCTGATTTTCAGTCAAAAATTGGATTTCAAAAAAAGGAAAATTCTTTAGTTTTCAATCAAAAAATCAACAACTGCCTAACCCTTTAGGTGATTATAGAATATATAAAGACAATTGACAAATACCACAAAGATAGTCTCGGTTTCTATGGATACATCTAATGGAAGAATTCAACTTCAATCCAAAACAAAAATTGAAATAGACTTAAAAAATAAATTAATTGAATTGGCACAATAGATTTTCTAAAGATCTATTAAACCACGTATTATGCTGAGCAGTTATTAAATTATAGAGAAGATACAACTATGAACTATAACGTATAGATCTATCATAATTGAAGGAAGCACCTATCAAAAGGATTATCTAGATCTACCTTTTAATCACCATCAACATAACTAGATACCGAACAACATAGCTAAAGGCAGGCTCTGATACCATAATGTAGAATTTAAACATATATACAGAGCATACACAGCGGAATATTAATAGGAACGTACCTTCAGTCATGGTTGTTCAAGTGATGAGGCGAATTGCCTTGGAAGACCTTGACAGAAAACCTAGAGCCTTCTAGCATGTGCCTATCGTAAGATGCCAAACTGATGGTGTCACAGACGTATTTATAGGTAAGCTAGGGATTCTTAGGCAAATACTTTAGCCTTAGGGACTTCTCCATAAATTATAATTGTCCTAGGGAGTTAATAATTAAAAATTATTTCTTTCCATCAAAGAAACTACCATATATGCATAACTACAGAATATTATTTAATACCTTATTTACTTGGGAGATAAGGTAAATAATTTATTACCTTATATGTGGACCACACTAAAACTACCTAAAAGAGACAGTAAATTTCTAAGAGAATTTACTCAGATAGCAATTGTTAAAATAAGCGCTTCCTAGAGTTTGCTTAAGACCTTAGTTCTTTGCCTTGTGTCTCAAAAGGTAATAAAAGTATGTAATCTTAGCAATTCTAGAAAGATTTTATGCATTAACTGAACATGATCAACACATAGTTTTAGCAATTCTGGTATGACAATGGAAAAGCAACCTGAATATTTCTTGGTGAAAATAAATGATCTTGAAAATAATGGCTACAATTTAATAGGCAGTAGTAGCTACTTTGCAACAAACTGATCAAATAAGTGTAGTTTAAAGCGAGACTTTAGTGCAATTTCATACTTTTAATCATTAATTAAACAAGATGGTGTCTTCTCTCTGGGCAGTTGAAGTCATGGTTTGGTAGTTTTCATATATATTTGATAACATGAAGTGATATTTTATCAAGAGATCCAACTAGCTATAAGTTGTTGACATTAATATCACTTGCACTTTGGCTATTTCTTTCCTCTCGATCTCTAGGTCCTCAAATAATCATATATTTTCTGATCTTGTATTTAATATCTTTAACTTTAAAAGGTATGCTCCATTCTAAATTGTTTGAGTGCGTAAATATTAAGGTCAGTAATAGATGAGTCCTCATGTTATGTAGGGTATAATAATGAGATGGAAAATTCCAGCACAACGTACGAAAATAAGATGATCTGCACATGCTGCTACAGTTTCAACTTTGTACGAGGTTAATTAATTAACTTTGTGCAAAGTGCAACATTTAAAGTGTGGTTTGTTCAGAAATATTTGACCACCTTGTACCAGAAATTTTGAATAACTTCAAGAATCCACATTAAAATTATTAAGTGAATTTTATAAACTAGGATAAAATGTCTTGCTTAATCCTTATCAAACCTCATAGTTGCTCATCTCTTACCATATCTTCTCTTGACTTCACTGGGTGTTTGTTTGTAGTTGTCTCTCATTATGTGCTTTGTAGATCTTCAGTAAAGATCTTTATGCATCAAACAGAAGTTATAGCCTGTTTGGCAAGTTTTTTTTTGGGTCCAAAAGTGCTTTTTTGGCCAAAAGCACTTTTGGCCAAACTTTTAGATGGGAAAAAAGTGTTTTTGAGGAGGAGCAGAAACAGTTTTTGAGAAGTAGAAAAAAAGTAGTTTCTCTTCAAAAGCATTTTTCTAAGAAGCACTTTTGAGAAAAATACGCTTAGAAGCAGTTTTCAAAAGTTTGGCCAAACATTAATTACTGCTCAAAAGTGCTTTTCAAATCAATTAGCCAAACGCAAACGACTTCTCACCAAAAGCACTTTTTTGAAAAATACTTTTGAGAAAAGCACTTCTCAAAATAAGCTGATTTTAGAAGCTTGGCCAAACAGGCTATTAGATTGCATCGTCATTTGTTATTGTTTGTGCATATCTGAAACTGTTTTATGAAACGTATTACTTTTAAAGGCAGAATCGAATTCAATATTTAAATTTGGTGGGTCCAACTTTTAAGTTATTAACACCTACTTCAATAATTACTGGTTCAAAATCTGATAAGTATTGTTAAAAATTTAGCAATTTTCTCATATATACACATATCTATGTTTTATGTGGAAAAATATTTGGTTGAGCTGTACTAATACAATAGGCTCCATCACCCTCTGATCGGAGGTTTCGTGGATCACATTATATTGCCCACTTTATTCACATGTAAATGTAACGTTTGATTCAAATGTCTTGTGAGAGTTAGTTTTCCAAGTAGAGAGAAAGTGGTTGGTTTTTATCCTCCCCAAATCAATAGATGTATAATAAGTATTTTTACATAATCGTATCTTACTTAATCATGGTTGATTACTCCATCCGTTTCAATTTAAATGACATACTTTCCTTATTAGTCCGTTCAAAAAAGAATGACACATTTTTATATTTAAAAATAATTTGATTTTGAATTTTTTATTTTACTCACTTTGCCCTTAACGAGAATCTTTTATAGCCACACAAATATTATGGACCTACAAAGTTTTTACCCTTTGAACTTTTGGGATCATATATTTCAAAAGTCTTTTTTTCTTTTTTAAACTTTGTGTCAAGTTAAACTACCTCATCTAAATTGAAACATGAAGTAATATATATTCTCACAGATCATAAAACCACGTAATAATATAAGTTTATATGACTTTGGTTTGGATGAAATATTTGTCGATTTTATGTAAAGCATGCGGGCTATTTGACTTCAGATGACGATGTAAGCTATGGTGAAATGGAAAAAAGGGATAGATATGGCCATCCTGAACTTAAAGAAACAGTGATGCGCAAATATAGAGGATATCTTAGTAGTTTGAGAAATGAATTATTGAACAAGAGAAAGAGAGGCACCCTATCCAAGGATGCAAGGAGTGTATTGCTTAACTGGTGGAACACCAACTCTAGCTGGCCATATCCTACGGTAATTTATACCTCTTCCCTTTTATTTTTTATTTATTTCTTTCCTTTTTTTGTCTTCCGTTTTTTTTTTTTCCAAAGAAAGTCACCCTTGTAGTAGGGTTAGGCCCGGACCACCACAACACTTTGATTAGCTTGAACATGTTTCTATGTAAAAAAACGTTACTACACCTTTTGCATAGTTGGAAGCTTCATAACTTGAAAGTTCCTAACTTAAATGATACTTTCTCCGTTTCAATTTATGTGAACCTGTTTGACGGGGCATGGAGTTTAAGTAAAAAATAAAGACTTTTGGAATTTGGAATCCTAAACAAGTTCAAATGGGGCCCAGAGTATTTGTGTGGTTATAAAAGTTTCTCATTAAGGGTAAAGTTGTAACTTTAAGCTAAATTGTTACTAAATTTAGAAAGGGTTCATTCTTTTTGGAACGGACCAAAAAGGAAATAGGTTCACATAAACTGGAACAGAGGGAGTATATTATTATAACAACAGAAATATTATGGGTTTGAGTGGTGGAGTCAGAAATTTCACTAAGGGATATCAAAATATATCAAAATGAACACTCGGAAAAGCTAAGTAAAGTCAACATATAATATATATACATAAAAATATTTTTTCACTTAACTATACAATGTAATTTATTTTCTGACGAAGGGGTGTCATCAATTAACAACCATTAGCCTAAGGTGGCTCCGCCATTATTGGGTTCATTTCATATGTAAAACCAAAAGTTTTAGTACTCCCTCTGTTCCAGTTTATGTGAACCTATTTTCTTTTTGTCCGTTTCAAAAAGAATGAACCCTTTCTAAATTTGGAAACAATTTAGCTTAAACTTACAATTCTACCTTTAATGAGAAGCTTTTATAACTATACAAATAATCTGGCCCATTTTAACTTGTTTAGGACCACAAATTCCAAAAGTCTTCATTTTTTCTTAAACTTCATGCCCAGTCAAACAGGTTCACATAAATTGGAATAGAGGGAGTAATACTTTTTTATATTTGTCAAAAGTCTTTATTCTTTTAAACTCGGTATCCATAGAACCTGTTGGGTGTGAAAAAAGTCTAACATTAGTAGCTGAAAAATTTATGAAGTTTTATATAAGGTGACTATTAATGTTGTGAGGTCTTTTGTGGGAAAATCGCTCAAGCTTAAACCAAAGCGGACAATATCACACCATGTTAAGAGTATTTTCGGGCAAGTTAAGCCTAACAACTAGTATTAGAGCTTAGATTTGACGCAAACGAGTATGGTGATGACAGAGTGATGACATGTGCCCGATTTACTTGCCCTTGCAAGATTGGAGACGCACAAAGACAAGAAAAAATTAGTAGAAGGCTTCGGTTGCCATAAATACTCTGACGATGAAGGTAGTAACGGGCTTCGGTTGCCTTTGACCATATGAGTGATACATAGTCAATCTCGGAAATTGACCCGTGCATTATGGTAGTAAGCCACATGGAACTTGGTTCGAGCGGAAGACCTGTGGACCATGGTATCGAGCAACGTGTAACTTAATTCACGGGGAAGATTGTTGGGTGTGCGAATATTGGTAGTGTGAGCACGTGATTTTTGTTTACACAACAATTACTCCAAAAGAAATCGAAAATAAAACAAATGGTCTTGTTGTACAATTTTTGGAATTTGCGGGATCTTTGTGGTAGTTATTTGTAGTGTTGTTTGTGATTGTTTAGTATCTTCGAACAAAATAAAAAAAAAATATGTACGTCACATGTTGAGTTTAGGATGTCATTCTACTATTAGGAATTAATCAAACCATAATTTGGTTATTAAAAGGAAAATCACAAAATATACATCTTTTATTCTATTTGTTGTCACTAAGTGATTTTATTTTAATTAGATGTTAATGTGAGTGATAATTGTTGTTTGAGTATTAATTAATATTTGCATGGTTTTATTTTGATTTTAAAATTTAGTTAGGAGTTTTATTTAAATCAAAAATTAAAAGAAGGAAAAAGAAAATGAGTTTAAAATCGGAATTGGGCCATTAAATTGGACCCAAAATCAGGCCCAAAAACGTTGCTTTGCCCGGTCCAGATTAGTTGGCCTCAGGGGCATCCAAACGATGTCGTTTTAGTCATGCTTGATCTGAGCCGTTGATCTCAGAATGATCAACGGCCAAGATCACATCTCCATACCCACTTTTAAACCCGACCCGTTCAACCCCGGACCAACCCAACCCCCTTTTAGTTGGAACGACATCGTTCCCCATTAGTTGAAAGATCCTGGCCCTCAATCTTACTTCATCCAACGGCCAGGATCTAACCACCCACTACGTATATAAACCCCAAATCTTACCCCCACGCCCCCTAAGCCAGACCCCCCCTTTCCTTGGGTCGTGTCGTCTCCCTCACCAAACCCCAAATCCCTTAGAACTCTAGCACTGCCCCCCTTTCCCTTCACTGTAAACCAGGCGGCAAGAATGCCGGTGACCACCATCTTAACACCCCTAGTACATCTCAACCCCCTGAACAAGGATCTGTTACCCCTTGCCTCGAATCATTCCCCATCGCCTCGAATCTTCGTTTGAAGGTTCGAGCAAAATCTCGATCTATACCAACCCACCCCAGATTCACACCAGGCACTCCCCTAACCTCCCTCGTGACCAAACCAGCCTTGGTTTGGTCCGAATCTAACCAGGAAAACCTGAATCCCAAATCTGCCCTAAAAACCCTAGAAATTCAGAATCCGAGTTTTTGTCCAATTAAATGAAAAAGGTTGGGGTCTAATAGACCTTAGTCGAAGTGTGCTCGGTTGCGAACACTTCGATTAAAGTCCGTTCAACCCCAAAAGAGGTTCGATTCCAAATCCGGGATAGGGCAGTTTTGATTTTTAACCCTTTAAGGTATTTCTCCTTCTTTTCTTTATTGTTTCCATATTTGTTTGGTTTTGTTATTTGTTCGTACGTTGAGTGTAAGTTTGATCTGTTATAGTGTCAACTATTCTGTCCATCTTGCCCAGACCTTTTATTTGGTCGAGTTTTTCTCTATTAACTGATTAAGTGTATGTGTGTAAACTATAATCGATTGAAAATAAGTTTGGTCGATTAATTAGTTCCAGGGTTAACTTTGTTTTAGGCAGTGAAATTTGAACCCCCTATTGATACTGTTCGATTCTGATTCATTGGGTATTGATTGAATGTGTCGTAACTCGCGTAGTCGATTCGATATATGTCGTCGATTAGTTTCAGCTTTGAATGGTAATAATTTGATTCGTGTTATTTGTTTTCTGCTGAAGCTTTGTTTGAATCCAATTAAGAATGGAGTATAGCTGCTTGTAGTTTGTTCAGTTTGAATCAGAAAACACTTAAAGATTGGTTTATAGCTGCAGTTTAACATAGATTTCAATGTTCAAATTGACATGGAATTTTGTCCCTGCGTGGACAACATGTGCATTGTCAGTTGTTAATAAGTTAGGGTTAATTGGACAACATGTGCTGTCGGGGCATATTCTTGCTGCCCATGCTTTGCTTAATTTAATAAAGATAGGTCACTTTAACAACAAAAGGGGGCTGTCAGGGAATCTGATGGGAAGGGCTTTTCTTTATGTCTGTGAGTGGAAAAACAGGAGGAGAGATGGGAGGAGTTTGAATTGTTTAACTGGCTGGTGGATAGTTTGAATAGGATATAAAGGAGGAGTTTTTCACTAGTTTAAGGGGGGAGACAGTGAGGAGTTGAGAGAAAAGAGAGGAAAGAGATCAGAAAATAGGGAGGCAGAATAGTTCAAAAAATCAGAAAGAGAGAAGAGAGAAAAACTGGAAAGGGAAAGGGGTTTTGGGACCAAAAGAGATTTGAGAACAAAAGAAGAAGCTAAAAATTCTACATTTATTCACTTTTTCTGTTTTGAAATCAGCATCAACTGTTTTGTTCTATTCGAAACTTGGGTTTCTTTCCTTTGAGTGTCTGAAAATCAGAAACTGTGTTCCATTATTGTATCGGATTCATCTATTACCTGTTGATTAACATTGGAGTTTCCTGGATCTCAACTGAGCCTTGTTGAGTCTTTTACTTGGACATTGGGTACGGTTTCATTGAGTTACTGCTGGTTTATTCTACCTGGGTGTGCTACTGTTGCTGTATTTGTTGTTGTTGCTGCTATTCTCTGTTACTGCTGCTGACTTCTCTACCTTCTTCTTCTTCTTTGCATTTCAACATCCAGGTACACACTAGAATTTCACATTGTTGTAACAGTGAAAGCATGAAATGAAAGATGTGAAGAAGTTTAATCATTTGCTGCAGTAATTACAGCTTTTGTAGATGTTGTTAGATTTGTGTAACTTGCTAGGTTGTAACTCAATAGCATAATACAGTAGGTAGTTTTGTACATTAACTGAAGCTTAGTCTGTTTAAGTATTGTGATTTACAGTTGTTTGGTTGTACGAATGATATAATCATGCAATTTGTGGAATGCACGAGTAGTTGGCGTAGTGATAACTAGATTTCCTTTCAGCCATATGTTGTATGTATAGGGGAGAATGCTTTAACCTTGCTAAATACAATGTAGTTTTAATCTTTTGAGTTTTAACTTTATCGGATCCCGTTAGGCAGTTTATAGGACCACGTTCGAATTCCATTAGTAGCAGTTTCTAGTAGTTTAATTCTATTAATCTAGTTAAATAAGTTAGCTTAAATTCAAACTCGAAGGATGTTTAGCGTGAGCTTAGTATGCTATTTACCTTGCATGCAATTTCTGCTATCAAATTAAAAGCATGTTCAAAAAGGTACAAATACCTTGCATGCAATTTCTGTTATCAAATTAAAAGCATGTTCAATAAGGTACAAAATTCCCCACCTCGCAGATAATTAATACGATAATTAATACGAACCCGGAGTTGGCCAAGCATGTAATTTAATTAGCATGTATTTTCTTTTCTTCTATTTTTAGAGACAAACATAATAGAAAAATGTAGTCGCTGTAGGTTTACCCTTTTTAAAATAATGAGACGAGCCTCGCCAAATAAGAATGGAAATTGCGGGGCCCTCAATAGTTGATCATAATAAATCTTTAGAATTTGGGATGGACTGTTTAGTGAATTTCACTGCCTTCCCCAAAGATAATAACGCGTTAGACTCTTTAGGCGCGACTTAATTAAATTACATTCTTAAATTCGGGTGCGCATTTATGTGACCCAAATTCAAATCTCAACGGAGTCGAAATGTGTTAACAACTACGGGTGCATTGATTGTGACGTGGTTCGAGATGCATTTTCACGACGTTGCAATTCTATAAAAATAAATGATAATAATAAAAGCGGTTTAAACTTAATAAAAGCACACCAGTTATAACATGTATTAAAATCAGATATTTAGCCATTATAACAATTTAAGCGACCGTGCTAGAACCACGGGATTCGAGGGTGCCTAACACCTTCCCTCGGGTCAACAGAATTCCTTACTTAGAATTTCTGGTTCGCAGACTTCATTTGGAAAGTCGAATATTTTCCTCGATTTGGGATTCAAGATAAACCGGTGACTTGGGACACCAAAAGCCAAACCTTTCCCAAGTGGCGACTCTGAATTAAATAAATAATCTCATTTCGAATATTGTCACTTAAATTGGAAAAACTCCCTCGCGCATTTATCCTTCGGGGTAGGCGCGCAAAAAGGAGGTGTGACAGCTCTGGCGACTCTGCTGGGGATTGTAACCCAGAACCAGTGGTTCAGGGTTAGAAATTCGAGCTTAGATAAATTGTTATATTTGGCTTTATCTGATTTTTACATGTTTGAGCCTAATGTGCTAAATGCTGCTTTTACCGCTTTGATATTATTTGACTGTATATATAAACTGTGCCGAACCCTTCTCTCTTCACCTCCGGGGATGTGCTTACTGGTTGAGACTCCCTATTCTGTTAGTGTCATACCTTGAAATAAGAAAGAGGCTCGGATAAGTTACGAAGCCGGATGGCCTTCTGGTTCCCGGTAAGTTGCCCCCTCCTCGACTCGAGTTGTCCGCTCGGATACACAGTCTAGAACATATACCCAGGTTATAAACCTAGTATAACGAAACCTCATGCCGGATCCCTAGTAGGAACGCTTATTTGCATCATGTTGCATTTGACATAGGGGACTCAACACAGGGGTTGGGTCCGTTTAGGACAGGCAACCTGAAATGAAAAGACCATCCTGTTGCATCCCGTTTGTTTTGCGCATTTATTTGCTTCAGATATGCATGCTGGCCGGTTTCTAAAAAAAAAATTAAAAAAAAATGAAAACAAAGTTTGTCTTTTAGTTTGATTTATAATATATATATATAATAAAAAAATTCCTTTTAATCACTTTCAAAATCCAAAAATATATATATATTTATTTAAAAGTAAAAAAAGAAAAAAAGGAAAATTCAAAATTCAAAAAACAAATGTTGTTTCTTTTGTAGTATCTCTTTTATAAATTCAGACTAATAGTCCAAATACTTCCTTAGAAGATTTTTCGAAATTTCAAAAAAAAAGAGTGAAAAGAAGTTAAAATTCAAAGAAAAATATTTCTTTAGTCGTCGTTTCTTTTCAAAAAAAAATAAAAAAAATAAAAAAATAAAAAAAATCGTAATCCAAAAATATTTTCTCCTTTTCTTTGTACGTATTTTATTCAGAAAAAAAGGGTTAGTTTATTTCCTCTACGCCTGATCGGACCGAACTACGCGGGTCTGATTCTCACCGGATGTGAGATACGTAGGCAAACCTCATCGGTTCCGACCCCAATTTTCAAAAAATCCAAAAATATTTTTCATTAGTTCCTTCTTTAGAAATCTTTCCTTAGAAAATTCAAAAAAAAAAGAAGAAGTTTTTAAAACTCAAAAAAAAAGGGTAGTTTCCTTCTTTCTGAAGTATTTCATACGGAAAAAGAAATAAAAGAAAAAATAATAATAAAAGAAATAAAAAATCAAAATCCAAAATACGGGTTTTCTTTATTTTGAAGTAATTTTCCAAAAAATCAAAAAAAAATCAGAAAAAAGAGAATATATATATATATATATATATATATATATATTCGTTCTTTTAATGACTTTCCTTCTTTAAAAGTCTTTCTTTCGTAAATATCATAGAATTAAAAAATTAAAATCAAAAAATATTTTCATTTTTCTTTAGAAGTACTTTTGTAAATTTAAAAAAAAACTCGAAAATCCAAAATATTTTCTTAAAAGTGCCTCTTTCGAAAATTAAGAGACGACAGCCAAAATCAAAAGAAAATATTTTCTTTCTTATTTAGAAAAAGAGAGAACAAATGAAAATTCAAACAAAAATATTTTCTTTTTTTTTACTTTTAAAAATTCTCAAAGTTCCAATCAAAAGAAAAGGAATTGTTTTTTTAGAAGTCTTTCTTTCAAATAAAAAATAGAGTCAAGTTCAAAAATCCAAAAATATATCCTTTTCTTCTTTTAAAGCATTGTTTTTAGTAAAATCCAAAAGAAACAAAAATCCAAAAAAAAATCTTTATTCTTTTAAAAGCATTTTTTTAAAAAAAAAAATTATTCCAAAAAAAAAAGAGTTAGTTTACTTACTCTATTCACGATCGCCCGACTACACCGGTTTGATTCTCACAGGGTGTGAGATACGTAGGTAACCCTCATCGGGTTCAACCTCCCCTTTTTCAGAAATAGCCAAAATGTCAGAATTTTAATTTATGAGTCAGGTGATGTCGTTTTGTCAAGAATAGCCGAATATTCCCGAAAGGGACGGCGGAAGGCTGACTTTGCACAAACAACCATTTTTGGTCATTTTTTAAAATTCTGACCAAATTGCCCAATGGCCTTAGGATCCTCGTCCCCGAGGCTCTGCGAGGCCATGTTCCCAATGTCGGTTCACCATTCTGAAAAAAAGAGTCATAAATAAATCAAGTGATGATGTTTTTGTCAAAAACAGCCAAATGTTCCCGAAAGGGACGGCGGAAGGCTGACTTTGCACAAACAGCCATTTTTGGTCATTTTTTAAAATTCTGACCAAATTGCCCAATGGCCTTAGGATCCTCGTCCCTGAGGTTCTGCGAGGCCATGTTCCCAATGTCGGGTCACCATTCTGAAGAAAGAGTCATAAATAAATCAAGTGATGTTGTTTTGTCAAAAACAGCCAAATGTTCCCGAAAGGGATGGCGGAAGGCTGACTTTGCATAAACGGCCACTTTCGATCATCTTTTAGAGTTTTGATCGGTTGACCCTCACAGCCTTAAAATTTTTATCCCCGAAGTGCTGAAAGGCCGTGTTCGAAAATCGGATATTTCTTTCTAAAATATAGACAAATCATTTTTGAGTCAAATCATTTTTGCTTAAATCACCTTAATAAATGTGCAGGATGAGCACAATGCAAAATGAACACTTGTTTCTTTATTTTTGCACTTGTTAGTCCTGAACTACGCAAGATCTGATTCATGCAGGGTCATGATACGTAGGCAATCTCCATCGGATTCGATCATAGCTATAAAATAAATTGAGTAAAAAAAAACTGAAAGAAAAGGAGAAAGAAAATTGAGTGAAAAAGAAAAAAGAAAAATAGTGAAAAAGGGGAAAAAAGAGCGACAAAATAAATAAATAAAAAAAGAGTGCAAAAAAAAAGAGCGGCAAAACAAGATCAAGAGTGGTTAAAGAGAGGCAGGAATAAAAGAAAAGAGGTACATAGTGAAGAGGGCTAGTTTAAGGCCGGGATGAAACATGCAACCCGTTCAAACACATGGTAAAAGCGTTTAACTGTTTAGGTGCATTGCATCCCATTGTGCGATTTCCTATATGTTAAATGCCTCAAAACTAACAAGGTTGTGTGTGTGAGTAAATTAGCCAGGTTTCTATTCAGGTGATTGGTTTTGTTGGTATGCGGTGATGAACATGCAGCCTTGCACGCGGCCACAACATTATACACAAAACTGAGCTCCACCTCCCAGAAATCCCCATCCTTACCAAGCTCCATATAGTCCCCAATCAAATGTTGCTCAATACAATCCTCACCCAAGAGAGTCTTTCAAAAGGAATCAGTTCACCCCTATTGGTGAATCATACTAAAGCTTGTTCCAAAAGCTAGTCAGGCGAAGTATGCTGCAACCAGTGGCCCCAAATCGGCCAAACACCGAGTTCCCCCTCCCCGCATCGAGCTGATACTACATGTGAATACCACTCTGGAGCAGTGGGACACGGTACAAAGGACTGTTGGTCATTGGACCCTCAGTTGAAGACTTGATTGAAGCTGAAAGAATCGTTCCCCGGGACGAAAAGGTTCCTAATATGATGAACATTCCCCTGCCTACTCTCACAAACGGGCCAATAGACGGAATGATCTGTGAAGCTGAGGAATTTGATCCGGCACTGAAGGCTATTGCAACCATTGCCGAGACGGAAGAAAAGCCAAAAAACGATTGTCAAGCCTGAAAGTTCCCCATCAGACGGGAGTCTCGGTAGCCAGTCTTGCTATCCTTTCTGCATCTGGATTATCTCAGGGTGTGATCCAGATGTTTTACTTTATTGTCTTACTTTCCGATGTAAACCCTTCAATCTTCAAAAAATAAAAAAAAATAAAAGAAAAAAAATCAAAAAAAAATCAAATGAAATTGATATTTCATTTTCCCGGAATGTCTCTTTTCTTAAATCTTGTCATTTTTCTCATTCTCTTTTAGCTCTGTTAAATGTAGATTTCAGTAATATGACATGCTTGCGGACTTCATGCCCGGATCTTAAAACTCTGTCAGACCTCGAAATAATGAATCAAGAATTGGGTCGCAATGAAGAATAGCTTAAGGAAACAAGACAAAGAGTTGGAACAACTGAAGGAAAATTGTTTCCCGAAATTGGAAAGGTCCATACATTACAATAAGAGTACTGCCAAAAGAGTGCGTTATACTTGGGAAACATCGAAGGAAATATCCTTGAAATAACTGTCAATGCAAATGCAGTCAAAAGGTACTATGTTGGATCCTTTATATAATAAAATCTTTTCCGGTTGAGATGACAAAGGCTTTCATTCTCGCTACCCAAACACTATCAACCCTTTGCAAACCCATTTGATCTAGTTACTTTTCTTTGATTACCCTCTTTGGAACCTGAAAGTATTATTGAAAATAAAATTAAAAAAAAAAGAGAAAAAAAAGAAGAAGAAAGAATTGGAAAAATAAGAAAATATATATATACAAAAAAAAGACAATGAAAATAAGGAAAAAGGAAAGGAAGTGAAAAACAAAGCGAAACAGAAAAAAAAAAGAAAAAAAAGGCCTGAACTACGTTTGACTTGATTCCGAAAGGATACGTAGGCAACCTCTCTCTGAGGTTCAGTCACACCAAAAATAAAACCCAATTTACCCTGAAATTGAAACCGGGGCAAACCAAATGGCTTAGAAGTTGTAGTTCATCTACCATTCCAAGCACAAGTCCTTCGGATCAATTGCCAAAGGCAGGGGAAGCCAAGAGATATCATGATTGGAGGCCGGTACATTCAGAATTGAGAGAAATAAAACGAGAGAGTCTTGTCGGTGAAAACCTTCGGGCACCGTGAGGCGACGGGAGCAGAGAAATCAAAAATGAGAGAGCTTGTTTAGTAAAAACTCGCAAAGAGTGCTTTCAAGCGACAACCAGAAGAGAAACGAGAGAGGTCGACTAGCGAAAACCCGCAAAGGGCGCTGTCGGCCGAAATGATGATTCCACCTCAGGAAGTCTTGGCAAAGTTCCACCGGTTTGGAAACATAGATCCGTTTTGGTTCATGAGGAAATGCAAGTTCGTTGAAGGTCAGGCGTCCAGTCCAAAAAGCATGTCATGTCAATTTAAAGTCAGCATGTTTTCCTCAGATAAGTCTTTCTTGTCCCGAAAGAGACACTTCTTTTCTAAAATTTGCTTTCTCCGTTCTTTGTTTTACTTTTCTTTGAATCCCTTTCATTTTTAACCCCAAGTTCCAAATATACTGTAAAGAATAGGTGGCAGAACCGGTTTCACGGAGCTCCATTTCGTAAGAAGTAAATACCCCGCTTCAGTGGTACGTTTGTCCAATCCCGATTGATCATGATGTTGGTTGCATTCGAAGTAAAGCCACGCACACCCACACAATCAAAAACAAATGACAAATCTCCATAGGGTCTCCCTATGTACAAATCCCCACAGGGTCTCCCTCGTACAAATCCCCACAAAGTCTCCCCAATAAAAATCCCCACTGAGTCTACCTCGGTAAAAATCCCCAAGCAGAATGGGATGGAGGAACCAAAGCCTTACACGGGCAAATCATCACAAATCCGGGAATGCGAGTCTGAGTAATTTAAAAGGGTGTCGCCTGTGAATCCAATCAATGGCAGAGTTTCCCAACATAAATAAGGATGTGAAAAAGCAATTGGAACAATCAAGGTCACCGAACCAACCACCATTTTTCAAACTGACAATTGTTCTTTGTTTGGAAAATTGAAATAGGTGTGATCCAAAGCAACCGTGCAAGAAGCAGGTGTCGCCCAAAAAATAAAAGAAATACATGAGTGCAAGAAACAACTTGGCAATAAGGAATCTACCCAAAAGGGAAGTTTCCCCAAAATTCTCTCTTACATTTTACTAAACAAAAAAGAAGTAATAAGAAAACTCAAAAAAGAGGGTCAGTTAGAATCCCCGATATTTTTCATTTAGCCAGCATTAGGGCTCCAATCCCTGAACTAAGCATTTTTCTGTTAGCCAGCATTAGGGCTCCAACCCCTGAACTGAGCGTTTTTCTGTTAGCCAGCATTAGGGATCCACCCCCTGAACTGAGCATTTTTTCTGTTAGCCAGCATTAGGGCTCCAACCCCTGAACTGAGCGTTTTTCTGTTAGCCAGCATTAGGTCTCCAACCCTTGAACTGAGCGTTTTTCTGTTAGCCAGCATTAGGGCTCCAATCCCTGAACTGAGCGTTTTTCTGTTAGCCAGCATTAGGGCTACAACCCTTGAACTGAGCATTTTTGCTGTTAGCCAGCATTAGGGCTCCAATCCCTGAACTGAGCGTTTTTCTGTTAGACAGCATTAGGGCTCCAACCCCTGAACTGAGCATTTTTCTGTTAGCCAGCATTAGGGCTCCAACCCCTGAACTGAGCATTTTTCTGTTAGCCAGCATTAGGGCTCCAATCCCTGAACTGAGCATTTTTCTATTAGCCAGCATTATGGCTCCAACCCCTGAACTGAGCATTTTTTCTGTTAGCCAGCATTATGGTTCCAACCCCTGAACTGAGCGTTTTTCTGTTAGCCAGCATTAGGGCTCCAACCCCTGAACTGAGCGTTTTTCTGTTAGCCAGCATTAGGGCTCCAACCCCTGAACTGAGCATTTTTCTATTAGCCAGCATTAGGGCTCCAATCCCTGAACTGAGCATTTTTCTGTTAGCCAGCATTAGGGCTCCAACCTCTGAACTGAGCATTTTTTCTGTTAACCAGCATTAGGGCTCCAACCCCTGAACTGAGCGTTTTTCTGTTTAGCTAGCATTAGGGCTCCAACCCCTGAACTGAGCATTTTTCTGTTAGCCAGCATTAGGGCTGCAACCCCTGAACTGAGCATTTTTCTGTTAGCCAGCATTAGGGCTCCAATCCCTGAACTGAGCATTTTTTCTGTTAGCCAGCATTAGGGCTCCAACCCCTGAATTGAGCGTTTTTCTGTTAGCCAGCATTAGGGCTACAACCCTTGAACTGAGCATTTTTGCTGTTAGCCAGCATTAGGGCTCCAATCCCTGAACTGAGCGTTTTTCTGTTAGACAGCATTAGGGCTCCAACCCCTGAACTGAGCATTTTTCTGTTAGCCAGCATTAGGGCTCCAACCCCTGAACTGAGCATTTTTCTGTTAGCCAGCATTAGGGCTCCAATCCCTGAACTGAGCATTTTTCTATTAGCCAGCATTATGGCTCCAACCCCTGAACTGAGCATTTTTTCTGTTAGCCAGCATTATGGTTCCAACCCCTGAACTGAGCGTTTTTCTGTTAGCCAGCATTAGGGCTCCAACCCCTGAACTGAGCATTTTTCTGTTAGCCAGCATTAGGGCTCCAACCCCTGAACTGAGCATTTTTCTATTAGCCAGCATTAGGGCTCCAATCCCTGAACTGAGCATTTTTCTGTTAGCCAGCATTAGGGCTCCAACCTCTGAACTGAGCATTTTTTCTGTTAACCAGCATTAGGGCTCCAACCCCTGAACTGAGCGTTTTTCTGTTAGCTAGCATTAGGGCTCCAACCCCTGAACTGAGCATTTTTCTGTTAGCCAGCATTAGGGCTGCAACCCCTGAACTGAGCATTTTTCTGTTAGCCAGCATTAGGGCTCCAACCCCTGAACTGAGCGTTTTTCTGTTAGCCAGCATTAGGGCTCCAACCCCTGAACTGAGCATTTTTCTATTAGCCAGCATTATGGCTCCAACCCCTGAACTGAGCATTTTTTCTGTTAGCCAGCATTATGGTTCCAACCCCTGAACTGAGCGTTTTTCTGTTAGCCAGCATTAGGGCTCCAACCCCTGAACTGAGCGTTTTTCTGTTAGCCAGCATTAGGGCTCCAACCCCTGAACTGAGCATTTTTCTATTAGCCAGCATTAGGGCTCCAATCCCTGAACTGAGCATTTTTCTGTTAGCCAGCATTAGGGCTCCAACCTCTGAACTGAGCATTTTTTCTGTTAACCAGCATTAGGGCTCAAACCCCTGAACTGAGCGTTTTTCTGTTAGCTAGCATTAGGGCTCCAACCCTTGAACTGAGCATTTTTGCTGTTAGCCAGCATTAGGGCTCCAATCCCTGAACTGAGCGTTTTTCTGTTAGACAGCATTAGGGCTCCAACCCCTGAACTGAGCATTTTTTCTGTTAGCCAGCATTATGGTTCCAACCCCTGAACTGAGCGTTTTTCTGTTAGCCAGCATTAGGGCTCCAACCCCTGAACTGAGCGTTTTTCTGTTAGCCAGCATTAGGGCTCTAACCCCTGAACTGAGCATTTTTCTATTAGCCAGCATTAGGGCTCCAATCCCTGAACTGAGCATTTTTCTGTTAGCCAGCATTAGGGCTCCAACCTCTGAACTGAGCATTTTTTCTGTTAACCAGCATTAGGGCTCCAACCCCTGAACTGAGCGTTTTTCTGTTAGCTAGCATTAGGGCTCCAACCCCTGAACTGAGCATTTTTCTGTTAGCCAGCATTAGGGCTGCAACCCCTGAACTGAGCATTTTTCTGTTAGCCAGCATTAGGGCTCCAATCCCTGAACTGAGCATTTTTTCTGTTAGCCAGCATTAGGGCTCCAACCCCTGAATTGAGCGTTTTTCTGTTAGCCAGCATTAGGGCTACAACCCTTGAACTGAGCATTTTTGCTGTTAGCCAGCATTAGGGCTCCAATCCCTGAACTGAGCGTTTTTCTGTTAGACAGCATTAGGGCTCCAACCCCTGAACTGAGCATTTTTCTGTTAGCCAGCATTAGGGCTCCAACCCCTGAACTGAGCATTTTTCTGTTAGCCAGCATTAGGGCTCCAATCCCTGAACTGAGCATTTTTCTATTAGCCAGCATTATGGCTCCAACCCCTGAACTGAGCATTTTTTCTGTTAGCCAGCATTATGGTTCCAACCCCTGAACTGAGCGTTTTTCTGTTAGCCATCATTAGGGCTCCAACCCCTGAACTGAGCGTTTTTCTGTTAGCCAGCATTAGGGCTCCAACCCCTGAACTGAGCATTTTTCTATTAGCCAGCATTAGGGCTCCAATCCCTGAACTGAGCATTTTTCTGTTAGCCAGCATTAGGGCTCCAACCTCTGAACTGAGCATTTTTTCTGTTAACCAGCATTAGGGCTCCAACCCCTGAACTGAGCGTTTTTCTGTTAGCTAGCATTAGGGCTCCAACCCCTGAACTGAGCATTTTTCTGTTAGCCAGCATTAGGGCTGCAACCCCTGAACTGAGCATTTTTCTGTTAGCCAGCATTAGGGCTCCAACCCCTGAACTGAGCGTTTTTCTGTTAGCCAGCATTAGGGCTCCAACCCCTGAACTGAGCATTTTTCTATTAGCCAGCATTATGGCTCCAACCCCTGAACTGAGCATTTTTTCTGTTAGCCAGCATTATGGTTCCAACCCCTGAACTGAGCGTTTTTCTGTTAGCCAGCATTAGGGCTCCAACCCCTGAACTGAGCGTTTTTCTGTTAGCCAGCATTAGGGCTCCAACCCCTGAACTGAGCATTTTTCTATTAGCCAGCATTAGGGCTCCAATCCCTGAACTGAGCATTTTTCTGTTAGCCAGCATTAGGGCTCCAACCTCTGAACTGAGCATTTTTTCTGTTAACCAGCATTAGGGCTCAAACCCCTGAACTGAGCGTTTTTCTGTTAGCTAGCATTAGGGCTCCAACCCCTGAACTGAGCATTTTTCTGTTAGCCAGCATTAGGGCTGCAACCCCTGAACTGAGCATTTTTCTGTTAGCCAGCATTAGGGCTCCAATCCCTGAACTGAGCATTTTTTCTGTTAGCCAGCATTAGGGCTCCAACCCCTGAATTGAGCGTTTTTCTGTTAGCCAGCATTAGGGCTACAACCCTTGAACTGAGCATTTTTGCTGTTAGCCAGCATTAGGGCTCCAATCCCTGAACTGAGCGTTTTTCTGTTAGACAGCATTAGGGCTCCAACCCCTGAACTGAGCATTTTTCTGTTAGCCAGCATTAGGGCTCCAACCCCTGAACTGAGCATTTTTCTGTTAGACAGCATTAGGGCTCCAATCCCTGAACTGAGCATTTTTCTATTAGCCAGCATTATGGCTCCAACCCCTGAACTGAGCATTTTTTCTGTTAGCCAGCATTATGGTTCCAACCCCTGAACTGAGCGTTTTTCTGTTAGCCAGCATTAGGGCTCCAACCCCTGAACTGAGCGTTTTTCTGTTAGCCAGCATTAGGGCTCCAACCCCTGAACTGAGCATTTTTCTATTAGCCAGCATTAGGGCTCCAATCCCTGAACTGAGCATTTTTCTGTTAGCCAGCATTAGGGCTCCAACCTCTGAACTGAGCATTTTTTCTGTTAACCAGCATTAGGGCTCCAACCCCTGAACTGAGCGTTTTTCTGTTAGCTAGCATTAGGGCTCCAACCCCTGAACTGAGCATTTTTCTGTTAGCCAGCATTAGGGCTGCAACCCCTGAACTGAGCATTTTTCTGTTAGCCAGCATTAGGGCTCCAACCCCTGAACTGAGCGTTTTTCTGTTAGCCAGCATTAGGGCTCCAACCCCTGAACTGAGCGTTTTTCTGTTAGCCAGCATTATGGCTCCAATCCCTGAACTGAGCATTTTTCTGTTAGCCAGCATTAGGACTCCAACCCCAGAACTGAGCGTTTTTCTGTTAGCCAGCATTAGGGCACCACCCCCTGAACTGAGCATTATTTTAGCCAGCATTAGGGCTCCAACCCCTGAACTGAGCATTTTTCTATTAGCCAACATTAGGGCTCCAACCCCTGAACTGAGCATTTTTTTGTTAGCCAGCATTAGGGCACCAATCCCTGAACTGAGCATTTTTCTGTTAGCCAGCATTAGGGCTCCAACCCCTGAACTGAGCATTTTTCTGTTAGCCAGCATTAGGGCTCCAACCCCTAAACTGAGCATTTTTTTGTTAGCCAGCATTAGGGCTCCAATCCCTGAACTGAGCATTTTTCTGTTAGCCAGCATTAGGGCTCCAACCTCTGAACTGAGCATTTTTTCTGTTAGCCAGCATTAGGGCTCCAACCCCTGAACTGAGCGTTTTTCTGTTAGCCAGCATTAGGGCTCCAACCCCTGAATTGAGCATTTTTCTATTAGCCAGCATTAAGGCTCTAATCCCTGAACTGAGCATTTTTTCTGTTAACCAGCATTAGGGCTCCAACCCCTGAACTGAGCGTTTTTCTGTTAGCCAGCATTAAGGCTCCAATCCCTGAACTGAGCATTTTTCTATTAGCCAGCATTATGGCTCCAACCCCTGAACTGAGCATTTTTTCTGTTAGCCAGCATTAGGGCTCCAACCCCTGAACTGAGCATTTTTCTGTTAGGCAGCATTAGGGATCCAATCCCTGAACTGAGCATTTTTCTGTTAGCCAGCATTAGGGCTCCAACCCCTGAACTGAGCATTTTTTCTGTTAGCCAGCATTAGGGCTCCAACCCCTGAACTGAGCATTTTTTCTGTTAGCCAGCATTAGGGCTCCAACCCCTGAACTGAGCATTTTTCTGTTAGGCAGCATTAGGGCTCCAATCCCTGAACTGAGCATTTTTCTGTTAGCCAGCATTAGGGCTCCAACCCCTGAACTGAGCATTTTTTCTGTTAGCCAGCATTAGGGCTCCAACCCCTGAACTGAGCGTTTTTCTGTTAGCCAGCATTAGGTCTCCAACCCTTGAACTGAGCATTTTTCTGTTAGCCAGCATTAGGGCTCCAATCCCTGAACTGAGCGTTTTTCTGTTAGCCAACATTAGGGCTCCAACCCCTGAACTGAGTGTTTTTCTGTTAGCTAGAATTAGGGCTCCAACCCCTAAACTGAGCATTTTTCTGTTAGCCAGCATTAGGGCTCCAACCCCTGAACTGAGCGTTTTTCTGTTAACCAGCATTAGTGCTCCAACCCCTGAATTGAGCATTTTTCTATTAGCCAGCATTAGGGCTCTAATCCCTGAACTGAGCATTTTTTCTGTTAACCAGCATTAGGGCTCCAACCCCTGAACTGAGCGTTTTTCTTTTAGCCAGCATTAGGGCTCCAACTCCTGAACTGAGCATTTTTCTATTAGTCAGCATTAGGGATCCAACCCCTGAACTGAGCGTTTTTCTGTTAGCCAGCATTAGGGCTCTAATCCCTGAACTAATCGTTTTTCTGTTAGCCAGCATTAGGGCTCCAACCCCTAAACTGAGCGTTTTTCTGTTAGCCAGCATTAGGGATCCACCTCCTGAACTGAGCATTTTTTTAGCCAGAATTAGGGCTTCAACCCCTGAACTGAGCATTTTTCTGTTAGCCAACATTAGAGCTCCAACCCCTGAACTGAGCATTTTTCTGTTAGCCAGCATTAGGGCTCCAATCCCTGAACTGAGCATTTTTCTGTTAGCCAGCATTAGGGCTCTAACCCCTGAACTAAGCATTTTTCTATTAGCCAGCATTAGGGCTCCAACCCTTGAACTGAGCATTTTTCTGTTAGCCAGTATTAGGGCTCCAACTCCTGAACTGAGCATTTTTCTGTTAGCCAGCATTAGGGCTCCAATCCCTGAACTGAGCATTTTTTCTGTTAGCCAGCATTAGGGCTCCAACCCCTGAATTGAGCGTTTTTCTGTTAGCCAGCATTAGGGCTACAACCCTTGAACTGAGCATTTTTGCTGTTAGCCAGCATTAGGGCTCCAATCCCTGAACTGAGCATTTTTCTATTAGCCAGCATTAGGGCTCCAACCCCTGAACTGAACGTTTTTCTGTTAGCCAGCATTAGGGCTCCAACCCCTGAACTGAGCATTTTTTTAGCCAGCATTAGGGCTCCAACCCCTGAACTGAGCATTTTTCTGTTAGCCAGCATTAGGGTTCCAACCCCTGGACTTAGCATTTTTCTGTTAGCCAGCATTAGGGCTCCAATCCCTGAACTGAGCATTTTTCTGTTAGCCAGCATTAGGGCTCCAACCCCTGAACTGAGCATTTTTTCTGTTAGCCAGCATTAGGGCTCCAACCCCTGAACTGAGCGTTTTTCTGTTAGCCAGCATTAGGTCTCCAACCCCTGAACTGAGCATTTTTCTGTTAGCCAGCATTAGAGCTCCAATCCCTGAACTGAGCGTTTTTCTGTTAGCCAGCATTAGGGCTCCAACCCCTGAACTGAGTGTTTTTCTGTTAGCCAGAATTAGGGCTCTAACCCCTGAACTGAGCATTTTTCTATTAGCCAGCATTAGGGCTTCAACCCCTGAACTGAGCGTTTTTCATTTAGCCAGCATTAGGGCTCCAATCCCTGAACTGAGCATTTTTCTGTTAGCCAGCATTAGGGCTCCAACCCCTGAACTGAGCATTTTTCTGTTAGCCAGCATTAGGGCTCCAATCCCTGAACTGAGCGCTTTTCTGTTAGCCAGCATTAGGGCTCCAACCCCTGAACTGAGCATTTTTCATTTAGCCAGCATTAGGGCTCCAATCCCTGAACTGAGCATTTTTCCTTTAGCCGACATTAGGGCTCCAATCCCTGAGTTGTGCATTTTTACCTTTGACGACATTAGGGATCCAATCCCTGAGTTGCGTTTTGTAGACTATAGTTTTTTCCAATCCCCGCATCAGTGCTGTAGATTATTATGGCAATTAACTCACAAAAGTTTCCTAGTGAAACTGGGGCAGAAAAATTTCGTTCGTTTGTTTTGTGTGTCTCAGCAGGTCTGACCTCGAGGCGCATGGATCGAGATGACCTACGGGATGAGTCTCAATCTTGAATAAAGAAAAGAAGAAAAGAACAAAAAGAGAAGATGTTCCGAAATACTGGAACAAACAAACGGCGGGTCGCTCCAAAATTTGATCAACGTCCCGAGCTCCGCCAATCCCGTCTCGCTCAAATAAACAGGCGCCTACAACTTGCAAGCATCAAGATTCGGATCGAAGTCTACAAGCAGAATCAGCTAAGACCCAAGATCAAGTTGCAAAAGAATTATAGATAGGAATCTTGTAACTAGCGGTTGACAGACATAAATAGTTAGTTCAGTTTCAATTTCCTTTGGTTGTAATAAGGAGGCCGGTAAAGCAGTAGTGGCAACAGCAACGACAGTAACAGCAAGCATTGCAATCCCATGGTAGTCCCAGCTACCAAGGTTTCCCGAACTACATTGACCTGATTCCTGTTTAGCCCAGGATATGTAGGAAATCCTTGAAGCAAAGATTCAGTCAAATCTTTCAAAAAATGTGCTTCACACGGAGTATTCCAATGGGCAAAATCGCTCATATCCGCTCACTTTATCTTTGCACGAAAACTCTTCGTGTTTTCGGACAAAGAGGGGTAGCTGTGAGCACGTGATTTTTGTTTACACAACAATTACTCCAAAAGAAATCGAAAATAAAACAAATGGTCTTGTTGTACAATTTTTGGAATTTGCGGGATATTTGTGGTAGTTATTTGTAGTGTTGTTTGTGATTGTTTAGTATCGTCGAACAAAAAAAAAAAATATGTACGTCACATTTTGAGTTTAGGATGTCATTATACTATTAGGAATTAATCAAACCATAATTTGGTTATTAAAAGGAAAATCACAAAATATGCATCTTTTATTCTATTTGTTGTCATTAAGTGATTTTATTTTAATTAGATGTTAATGTGAGTGATAATTGTTGTTTGAGTATTAATTAATATTTGCATGGTTTTATTTTGATTTTACAATTTAGTTAGGAGTTTTATTTAAATCAAAAATTAAAAGAAGGAAAAAGAAAATGAGTTTAAAATCGGAATTGGGCCATTAAATTGGACCCAAAATCAGGCCAAAAAACGTTGCTTTGCCCGGCCCAGATTAGTTGGCCTCAGGGCATCCAAACGACGTCGTTTTAATCATGCTTGATCTGGGTCGTTGATATCAGAATGATCAACGGCCAAGATCACATCTCCATACCCACTTTTAAACCCGACCCGTTCAACCCCGGACCAACCCAACCCCCTTTTAGTTGGAACGACACCATTCCCCATTAGTTGAAAGATCATGTCCCTCAATCTTACTTCATCCAACGGCCAGGATCTAACCACCCACTACGTATATAAACCCCAAATCTTACCCCCACGCCCCCTAAGCCAGACCCCCCCTTTCCTTGGGTCGTCTCCCTCACCAAACCCCAAATCCCTTAGAACCCTAGCGTCGCCCCCCTTTCCCTTCACCGTAAACCCGGTGGCAACAACGCCGGTGACCACCATCTTAACACCCCTAGTACACCTCAACCCCCTGAACAAGGATCTGTTACCCCCTTGCCTCGAATCATTCCCCATCGCCTCGAATCTTCATTTGAAGGTTCGAGCGAAATTCCGATCTACACCAACCTACCCCAGATTCACACCAGGAACTCCCCTAACCTCCCTCGTGACCAAACCAGGCTTGGTTTGGTCCGAATCTTACCAGGAAAACCTGAATCCCAAATCTGCCCTAAAAAACCCTAGAAATTCAGAATCTGAGTTTTTGTCCAATTAAATGAAAAAGGTTAGGGTCTAATAGACCTTAATCGAAGTGTTCTCGGTTGAGAACACTTCGATTAAAGTCCGTTCAACCCCAAAAGAGGTTCGATTCCAAATCCGGGACAGGGCAGTCTTGATTTTTAACCCTTTAAGGTATTTCTCCTTCTTTTCTTTGTTGTTTCCATGTTTGTTTGGTTTTGTTATTTGTTCGTATTTTGAGTGTAAGTTTGATCTGTTATTGTGTCAACTATACTGTCCATCCTGCCCGGACCTTTTATTTGGTCGAGTTTTTCTCTATTAACTGATTAAGTGTATGTGTGTAAACTATAATCGATTGAAAATAAGTTTGGTCGATTAATTAATTCCAGGGTTAACTTTGTGTTAGGCAGTGAAATTTGAACCCCCTGTTGATACTGTTCGATTCTGATTCATTGGGTATTGATTGAATGTGTCGTAACTCGCGTAGTCGATTCGATATATGCCGTCGATTAGTTTCAGCTTTGAATGGTAATAATTTGATTCGTGTTATTTGTTTTCTGCTGAAGCTTTGTTTGAATCCAATTAAGAATTGAGTATAGCTGCTTGTAGTTTGTTCAGTTTGAATCAGAAAATACTTAAAGATTGGTTTATAACTGCAGTTTAACATAGATTTCAAAGTTCAAATTGACATGGAATTTTGTCCCTGCGTGAACAGCATGTGCATTGTCAGTTGTTAATAAGTTAGGGTTAATTGGACAGCATGTGCTGTCAGGGCATATTCCTGCTTCCCATGCTTTGCTTAATTTAATAAAGATAGGTCACTTTAACAACAAAAGGGGGCTGTTAGGGAATCTGATGGGAAGTGTTTTTTTTATGTCTGTGAGTGGAAAAACAGGAGGAGAGATGGGAGGAGTTTGAATTGTTTAACAGGCTGGTGGATAGTTTGAATAGGATATAAAGGAGGAGTTTTCCACTAGTTTAAAGGGGGAGACAGTGAGGAGTTGAGAGAAAAGAGAGGAAAGAGATCAGAAAATAGGGAGGCAGAATAGTTCAAAAAATCAGAAAGAGAGAAGAGAGAAAAACTGGAAAGGGAAAGGGGTTTTGGGACCAAAAGAGATTTGAGAACAAAAGAAGAAGCTAAAAATTCTACTTTTATTCACTTTTTCTATTTTGAAATCAGCATCAACTATTTTGTTCTATTCGAAACTTGGGTTTCTTTCCTTTGAGTGTCTGAAAATCAGAAACTGTGTTCCATTATTGTGTCGGATTCATCTATTACCTGTTGATTAACATTGGAGTTTCCTGGGTCTCAACTGAGCCTTGTTGAGTCTTTTACTTGGACATTGGGTACGGTTTCATTGAGTTACTGCTGGTTTATTCTGCCTGGGGGTGCTACTGCTGCTGTATTTGTTATTGTTGCTGCTATTCTCTGTTACTGCTGCTGACTTCTCTACCTTCTTCTTCTTCTTTGCATTTCAACATCCAGGTACTCACTAGAATTTCACATTGTTGTAACAGTGAAAGAATGAAATGAAAGATGTGAAGAAGTTTAATCATTTGCTGCAGTAATTACAGCTTTTGTAGATGTTGTTAGATTTGTGTAACTTGCTAGGTTGTAACTCAATAGCATAATACAGTAGATAGTTTTGTACATTAACTGAAGCTTAGTCTGTTTAAGTATTGTGATTTACAGTTGTTTGGTTGTACGAATGATATAATCATGCAATTTATGGAATGCACGAGTAGTTGGCGTAGTGATAACTAGATTTCCTTTCAGCCATATGTTGTATGTATAGGGGAGAATGCTTTAACCTTGTTAAATACAATGTAGTTTTAATCTTTTGAGTTTTAACTTTATCGGATCCCGTTAGGCAGTTTATAGGACCACGTTCGAATCCCATTAGTAGCAGCTTCTAGTAGTTTAATTCTATTAATCTAGTTAAATAAGTTAGCTTAAATTCAAACTCGAAGGATGTTTAGCGTGAGCTTAGCATGTTATTTACCTTGCATGCAATTTCTGTTATCAAATTAAAAGCATGTTCAAAAAGGTACAAATATTTACCTTGCATGCAATTTCTGTTATCAAATTAAAAGCATGTTCAATAAGGTACAAAATTCCCCACCTCACAGATAATTAATCCGATAATTAATACGAACCCGGAGTTGGTCAAGCATGTAATTTAATTAGCATGTATTTTCTTTTCTTCTATTTTTAGAGACAAACATAATAGAAAAATGTAGTCGCTGTAGGTTTACCCTTTTTAAAATAATGAGACGAGCCTCGCCAAATAAGAATGCAAATTACGGGGCCCTCAATAGTTGATCATAATAAATCTTTAGAATTTGGGATGGACTGTTTAGTGAATTTCACTGCCTTCTCCAAAGATAATAACGCGTTAGACTCTTTAGGCGCGACTTAATTAAATTACATTCTTAAATTCGGGTGCGCATTTATGTGACCCAAATTCAAATCTTAACGGAGTCGAAATGTATTAACAACCACGGGTGCATTGATTGTGACGTGGTTCGAGATGTATTTTCACAACGTTGCAATTCTATTGAAAAATAATAATAAAAGCGGTTTAAACTTAATAAAAGCACACCAGTTATAACATGTATTAAAATCAAATATTTAGCCATTATAACAATTTAAGCGACCGTGCTAGAACCACGGGATTCGAGGGTGCCTAACACCTTCCCTCGGGTCAACAGAATTCCTTACTTAGAATTTCTGGTTCGCAGACTTCATTTGGAAAGTCGAATATTTTCCTCGATTTGGGATTCAAGATAAACCGGTGACTTGGGACACCAAAAGCCAAACCTTTCCCAAGTGGCGACTCTGAACTAAATAAATAATCTCATTTCGAATATTGTCACTTAAATTGGAAAAACTCCCTTGCGCATTTATCCTTCGGCTTAGGCGCGCAAAAAGGAGGTGTGACAGGTAGTTGAAAAGATTAGGAAGCTACCTATAAGGTATAAGAATACTCTTAATGGTGTGATACTTTTAGTAAAAAATCATACGGACTTGCCTCAAAGCGGACAATATCATATCATGTTAAGAGTACTATCATCGGGTTGTTAAGCCCAACATAAACACCATACAAAATAAAATGAAGGGAGTAGTACTTTATTTTTGGGGTAAAAATATGTCTGGAAGATGCTCAAGACAGGCAAGTCTTAGAGCCTGAATTATATTCTAAAAGGAGATCATCGGTAAAGACAATTATTCCTCATTTAGCACTCTTGAGAAACATCGAGCGTAGTTCCTCTCTGTCTTGGTCTGTAATGCTTTTTTCACACAGTGGGCACTACATTGCACACTACTCTAATGTGCTTCATGAAAGTTCCAAGTTGTCTTGTCTTTGTGATTCAAGTTCTATTACGATAGGTTTCATTTTGAGCATGTCCAATGATTAAATACATGAAGATTATGGTCTTTCCTTATTGGCTACTTAATGATTTTCTCCTGCAGATAAATGATTTGTAGTCACACAATATATGCCTATAGATTAATATACTAAATAAAAATTAATGCAGGAAGAGGAGAAAGCAAGGCTATCAAATATCACAGGGCTAGACAGGAAGCAGATAAACAATTGGTTCATAAACCAAAGAAAGAGACACTGGAGGCCTTCTGAAGACATGCGGTTTGCCCTCATGGAAGGGTTCAACGGCAGTGTATTGAAAAAAAACTGAATTTACATTGAAGGTGACGTGGCATGATACGAGGACTGGTCAAATGGCCAAAACATAATGATCAGTTAAGAGGCACGAGTGACAACAGATACGGGGAAAGGAAAGCTAAATAGGCACGAGAGGCAATTCGAATAATACAAGCTTCGTACCTATTAGGTCATTTAAAGCCAAGAGATCAGAAGGCATTGAAGACATGGATATGATGACGAAAAGGAGTCCAAATTCAATATTAAATACCCAATACATTAGAGAATTGGTATTAAATAGGAATGATTGTGTAACGTCTTATTTAATGCCATTTATTGCTCATAATTGTCTCATTAAGACTAAGGTATTACTCCTTTACTTAGAATCAACTATAAAAGGAGGAGGTCTCGTCATTTGTAAGGACAGAGGAAATCAAAAACATTACATTGGAATACAAACCTATTTACTACTTATTTGTCATTCTCAAAAAGTCTATTATTTCTTTTTCGTCTCCTGATTATCAGTAGCCCGAATTTCTATTTGTCTTTAGCTTTGACCAAAGAATCACATTTTTGGTTAAACAAATTGGTTCCGTTACCGGGAAACTGATAATCTTTTCTTTGAAGCTACGTTTTATTCGTCTTTATCAACATGTCAAACAACAACAACAACTAACACATTGGGAAACCATGAAAATCAAATCCATCAAAATCAAGGAGACCTACCGAACATTGACGTGGTTCCCTCCCCTCCAGATTCACCACGTCAATCTCGTGAAGGCACTCCTGCTCCTGAATATCGTGCTAATCAACAAGAACAATCTGAACATTTTGAAGGAGGTGCAAATGAAGCTTTACAAAATCTAATTGATGCACAGGTCGGCAAAGCTCTTCAGGCTCTAGTTAGTCGATTGCCTGCTGCACCACCCACACCAACTCCTAATAATAATACATTGGAGAATCCTCGTTCTGGTCTTGTTAATTCTGGAAATGGAGGAACCACCAGTGAACCACAGGAAGGGGGACCAGGTAATTCAAATAATTCCTATTTGCAAAATTTAGTACTAACCTTGCAGAAACAGATTAAGGAACAAAATGAGCGTATTGAGCAAATCCCTCGAGTTCCGCCTGTAATAAAAGGAGTAGACATGGACAAATACTCACAATAACCTTGGAAGCCAAGTGTTGCTCCCCTTCCAATTCCGAAAAAGTTTAAAATGCCTGACATCCCGAAATATGATGGTACTACAGACCCACGTGACCACGTGACTGCATTTACAACAGGCGTGAAAGGCAACAACTTGACCAAACAAGAAATTGAATCAGTACTGGTCAAGAAATTTGGAGAAACACTCACCAAGGGTGCATTAACCTGGTATTCTCTTTTATCTGAAAATTCTATAAATTTTTTTGCCGAGCTTGCAGATTCTTTTATTAAAGCACACTCGGGAGCTCAAAAGGTTGAGAAAAGAATGGAAGATATTTTAAAAATCAAACAAGGGGATTCAGAGTTGCTCAGAGACTTTGTTGATAGATTCCAGCGTGAAAGAATGACTCTACCCCATATACCTGACAACTGGGCTGCAATAGCTTTTGCAAGTAATTTAAATGACAAAAGTTCTGAAGCCACGAGAAGACTCAAAGAAAGCCTTCGAGAATTCCCTGCAACCACGTGGAATGATGTTTACAACAGGTACAGTACGAAGCTGCGAATTGAAGAAGATACCGTACCTAAGTTTCATCATGAAGAAAGAGGCGGTTCTAGAAGATCAGAAACCTAAAAAAGATCAGGTAAAAACAGGTACGATCCATATATGGGACCTGTAGGAAAAGACTCACGGTCAAAACAAGATAGCCAGCAATATGATCAAAAATCGAGGAACAGGGAATCTGGTTCTTCATCAAGATTCAGAAATGATCGGAACAGACAAGAGTTACGAGATGATGATAGAAGTTTAAAGGCAAGGTTCGGCGGATATAACTTTAATGTCACTACCTCCGAGCTCGTGGCTGTTTTGAGAAGCATGGGAGATAAGGTACGATGGCCAAAAGAGATGCGGTCAAATCCAAATAGATGCAATCCAGATCATTGGTGCGAATTCCACAATGATCACGAGCACAAAACTTCAGAATGTAGATTCATGCAGAGTGAAGTGGATCATCTATTGAAGCAAGGGTACCTCACTGAGTTATTTAGTGAAAAAGGTAAACAAGCCTATATGAAAAATAGGCAAGAGCCACCAAAGCCTCCTTCACCCAAGAGAACAGTGAATGTGATAAGTGGGGGAGAATATATTCATGTCATAACCTACACAGCTTCCAACAAGGTTTCTAAAGTAACAATTACACACAGGAAACGGGTACGGCAGGTTTTAGAAAATGAAAGTATTTCATTCGATGATGCAGATACCGAAGGAGTGATAACCCCACATAATGACACACTGGTAATATCTTTACTTGTACATGATACTAATGTAAAACGAGTTTTGATTGATCCAGGGAGTTCCGTAAATATTATGCTACTAAGGGTATTACGTGAAATGCAAGCTGAAGACAAAATGATACCCAAGGCGCATACCTTGTCAGGCTTCGATAATTCAAGTGTGGTAACAAAAGAAGAGGTAATTCTAACAACTTTTGTTGCAGGTGTTGTTAAAGAAACTAAATTTCAGGTAGTTGATATGGAAATGGCCTACAATATGATCATGGGGAGGCCTTGGATCCATGATATGGATGTTGTTCCATCAACTCTACATCAAGTTATTAAATTTCCATCACCGTGGGGGATTTGTCAAATTCTAGGGGATCAGCAAACAGCGAGGAGTATCAACGCTGTAACAGATACGAGCACCGTAAACAAAGAAAAATAGCAATTACAGGAAACAGTTGAAAGTGTCAGCAATCAAACCTCAACTGAGCGAGAGAAAATAGATTTAGACTCGAGACCTGATACAATTCAAGAACCTGAGGAGAATGAAAATATCAAAACAACCATCAAAGAACTCGAGGCTGTGATATTATTTGAGCAATGGCCTGAACGGAAAGTTTATGTTGGAGCTAATTTAAACTCAAACATGCGAGGTATGTTAATTGAATTTCTAAAATCTAACGTGGACTGTTTTGCTTGGTCCCATGCTGACATGACAGGGATACCACCGGATGTGATGACTCACAAATTAAACGAAGACCCATCCTTTACACCAATAAAGCAAAAGAAAAGAAAGCAAGGGGCTTTCAAAAACCAGGTGATTCAAGATGAGGTCCAAAAGCTATTAAAAATTGGGTCAATCCGCGAGGTAAAGTACCCTAATTGGTTAGCCAACACAGTTGTTGTACCTAAGAAAAATGGTAAGTGGCGAGTCTGTGTAGATTATACAGATCTTAATAAAGCTTGTCCAAAAGATTCTTTTCCTTTACCACATATAGATCAATTAATTGATGCAACTGCAGGACATGAACTTTTAAGTTTTTTAGATGCATATTCAGGGTACAACCAAATTAAAATGGACCCTAGTGATGAACAAAAAACTTCTTTCATCACAGACAAGGGGACTTACTGTTATAAAGTAATGCCCTTTGGTCTCAAAAATGCTGGGGCAACCTATCAAAGGTTGGTCACCAAAATGTTCCAAGAACATTTAGAAAAGACAATGGAGGTAAATATAGATGATATGCTCGTCAAAACCCAGCAGTCTCATGATCATATTTCTCATCTATCTGTTACATTTGAAATTATGGGAAAATTTAATATGAAACTCAACCCAGAAAAATGTGCATTTGGAGTTGCATCAGGTAAGTTTTTGGGTTTTCTTGTTTCTAACCGTGGTATTGAGGTAAATCCTTCTCAGATCAAAGCAATAGAAGAAATCCCTGATATCCTTACTAATAAAAAGGAAGTTCAAAGATTAACGGGAAGAATTGCAGCTTTGGGGAGATTTATTTCCAAATCTTCAGAAAAGTGTTTTAAGTTTTTCTCTGCACTCAAAAAGCAAGATCATTTTGAATGGAATGAAGATTGTCAACAAGCCCTTAGAAATTTGAAAGCTTATTTGTCAAAACCACCGTTATTGGCAAAACCAAAGGTGGGAGAAAAGCTTCTCATCTATCTGGTTGTGTCTAAAGTTGCGGTAAGTGTTGTTTTAGTCCGTGAGGACCAAGATAAACAATCTCCTATTTATTATGTAAGTAAGTCTTTACTAGATACTGAAACACGATACCCACAGCTAGAAAAGTTAGCATTAGCTTTGATCATGGCATCTAGAAAATTAAGACCTTTTTTTCAATGTCATCTCATTGTTGTAGTTACTGCTTTTCTGCTTCGAAAGATTTTGCATAAACATGAATTGTCAGGGAGGTTAGCAAAATGGGCTATAGAATTAAGTGAATACGAAATCATTTATCAACCTAGGACTGCTATAAAATCTCAAGTATTAGCCGATTTCGTAGCTGATTTTAGCCAGGGGGTGCATTTAGAAGCAAAAAAAGAATTACAAGTTTTTAATGGTGCAAACCCGGGGACTTGGATTTTATTCACTGATGGTTCATCTAATGTAAAAGGAGCAGGTCTGGGTATAGTTCTCATACCACTTATGGGTGAAACTATTAGGCAAGCTATAAAATGTCATTTCATAACTAACAATGAAGCAGAGTACGAGGCTGTAATTGCAGGTTTAGAATTGGCAAGAGAACTTGGCATAACACAAATTATAATCAAGAGTGATTCTCAACTCGTGGTCAATCAAATGCTGGGGACTTATACAGCCAGGAAAACTCGAATGCAAGAATATCTCGAAAAGGTACTGGAACTAATAAAGCAATTCCAAACTTTGAAGGTAATGCAGATCCCAAGAGATGAGAATGTGGAGGCAGATGCTTTAGCTAATCTCGCATCTGCAGTTGACGTAGCAAATGACGTAAATGCTTCAGTCATACATTTATTTCATTCCGTTCTCAAACCTGATAAGAATGAGGTAAATTTTAATCATTTAATATGGGATTGGAGAAACGAAATTATTGCTTTTTTACAGCACGGAATCGTGCCTAATGACAAAGGGAAGGCTCACGCGCTTCGCAAAAAAGTCGCTCGATATTGTTTATACATGGAAATCTTTATCGAAAGATGTTCGGTGGACCACTAGCAAGGTGTCTCGGACCCTCTCAAACAGAATATGTGATGAGGGAAGTGCACGAAGGAAATTGTGGAAATCACGCAGGGGGAAGGTCACTGGTAAGAACATTGATTCGAGCAGGATATTATTGGCCTAAGATGGAAGAAGAGGCAAACAGTTTCGTGTCCAAATGTGATAAATGTCAAAGATATGGCAATAATATGCACAGACCAGCTGAGTTACTACACCCTGTTATAGCCCTGTGGCCCTTTATGAAATGGGGAATGGATATAGTAGGTCCACTACCACAAGCAAAGGGTCAGGTAAAGTTTCTACTTGTACTCACAGATTATTTCACTAAATGGGTAGAAGCAGGAGCATTTAAACAGGTACAAGAGAAGGAAGTTAAAGACTTCATATGGAGAAATATAATATGCTGCTTTGGAGCACCAAAGGAGATCGTGTGTGACAATGGACCACAATTCATAGGAGCTCAAATCACAGAATTTCTTCAAAGTTGGCAGATTAAAAGGATAACATCTACGCCATACCATCCAGTGGGTAATGGACAAGCGGAATCCACAAACAAAGTCATTATCAACAACTTGAAGAAGAGGTTACAGGATTCAAAAGGTAATTGGCCTGAGATATTACCTGGAGTACTATGGGCTTATCGTACAACGACAAAAACAAGCACTGGAGAAACACCATTTTCAATGGTTTATGGTGCGAAAGCCTTAATTCCAGTTGAAATAGGTGAACCGAGCACACGGTACATTCAGGCAATGAAGGAATCTAATGATGAAGTGATGCGGGTCAACCTTGATTTGCTTGAAGGAAGAAGAGAATCTGCATTGATAAGAATGGCAGCACAAAAGCAAGTAATTGAACGATATTACAATAGGAAAGCACGCCTCAGATTTTTTAAAATTGGGGACTTCGTGCTTAAAAAAGGTGTTCCAATCTGCAAAGGGTGCTAATTCAGGAAAGCTAAGTCCAACATGGGAAGGACCATATAGAGTTCGTGACATTGCGGGAAAAAGGAGCATACGAGTTGGAGACAATGGACGGCAAAGTTTTATCCTCACATTGGAATGCCGTCCATTTAAAGAGATATTACTTCTGAGAAAGTACCCACGGTCAGGTATTGCCATGTTAAAAATTTTCTTTTGAATTATTAAAGTTTTACTAATGATTTTAGATGCTAGTAAAAAACCCTAACTCGTGCCAAATGATGAGTCACAACCTGCAAGGTAAAATGGAGTATTCTAAAATTCCCAGCCCAGGGTTACAATTAATCTGATGGAAATACACACGAGTTAGGCAGTCTTCATCTATAATCGCACCTCCGAGTCCCGTATATTTTTCTGTTTCAGGAAAAGGACCAAATTGAAAGAAATAAACAAGTACTCGAGGCTTCATACTTCACCGCTCAAACGCTTGGGGGACTACATATTATACACAGATATGTGTAGAAAAATAGATACGAATATCAAACAAAAATCGACCACAAAGAGACAAGTGTTGAGAAAAAGTTACAAAGTCTTCAGCATTCATCATCGTGTTCAACAAACACAAGACATTCATCATAATGTTTTTCCCATGAGAACAACAGAGTCATCTCTCAAACTCATAAATGAAGTCACCTCTCAAACCCTTCCTAATATATAAAGATAGGGTCATGACTATGTACTGAAACAGGTTATGAAGAAAAACCTTGTTTATTTTATATTATGTAAAAATCTGTTACAAGAAAAACAGTTACGAGAAAGTTATAGATGTATTTTAATACATGTAATAGTCAAAAAACTTGTTAAAGTTCATGAATAAAAACTTGTCAAAGTTGTTTCATACAAAACATGTGTATTCCTATTTCTTTCATCGTATTATAACACCATTATGAAGTTGAGACGTCTTCTTCATTAAGTGTCGATAAAATAAAAGGGCCCTCTTTTATAAGCCTCATGTTGAATAATCCATGAGAAGAATCATAAAGCATTTTCAAAGGATAAAAATGCTAAGCTATTCTATAAGTCCTAGATAAATAGGCAAGAATAGAATATACAGAAGTACCGATAAAACTTCTTAATATAAAAGACTAAGTACAAACTTAGTCAGCAAAATATTTGTTTTTTACAAATGCCCCATTATGATAACTGGGGACTTCATCAAAAGATCCCTTAAAGTTTCCAAGGGATAACACCACCAATTAATAAAAAAACAGTAAAGTTTGAAATACATTCAACTAGTCACTGAAGGGGTTGGAATATCAGAAGTTGCAATCTCATTTTCAGGGGCAGTCACAGCACGGTAACAACTTCTGAGGGAGCAACAATAGGAGCGGTTTCAACTCGGCCTGGAGTGTTATAATCACCGAGGGAAGCAAGAGTCACGGCAGCTTCAGCTTCCATGGACTGTGTCATAGAAGTTTCACCCTCGGGAGCCAGAATTGCAACTCCAATTGCCGCAGTAGCCACTTCTTCATTTAAAAGCTCTTCTGGCCCAGGAGTTCCAAGTGCATGAGAAGGAGTATCAACTGGTTGTTGGATTTTTTCAATAGTGTCTAAGACTTTGTCTAATTCAGATTGCAATTCAAAGTTTTCTTGAGTAGCTTCCATCAAAGCATCACAGCGAGATTTTAGAAAAGCCCAACTTACCTATATGTTGAAGTTCTCCTCAAGAAGTCCATACTATCTTTCCCACATAGCAAGATCGTTCTTCAATATCTGGTGTTCAGCTAAGTGGGAGTCAACGGAAGCTTCAAGGGAGGCATGAGAACTCTTCAAAGCATGTATCTCGTCAGAGGAGATCCTTAAGTCAGCCTGAGCTTGAGTCAATCTTTGCACTAACTCCCCTGCATATTCTTCTTTCTTCTCCACAAGTGCCTTAAGCTCTCTGATTTCTTTACTGGCCTTTGATAATTGTTCTGAAAATGAGCACTCCAAAAGCTCCTTATCTTTTTCAAATTGGCTTGAAGAAGCCTTGGCAATTGCTAGCTCAGAAGTCAAACCACGCTTTTGTTGCTCTAGGTGATTTATACTTTCTTGCAACTCTTCTATGGTCCCCTGAGCATTCTCAAACTGCTCTTTCCAGTTTGCTGCCTCAAGCTGGGTTTCCTTGGCTATTCTCCTAGCCTCAGAGATAACCTTCGCAGACTCTCGATCCTTCTTCTCTAGAGTGGAGATTCTTCCCATTAACTCAGTACCAATAAGATTAGCCTACAAGGGAAAGGCATCAAATATGAGAATATAGAGAGATATAAAAAAACTTGTAAGTTAAAAGAGAAGTACCTTCAAGGTAGAATGAACTATGTCCTTCATCAAAGTCAAGCAACTGTGGCTCTCCATCTTCTTCTTCTCAATATCTCCAATTAGAGGCTCGAGCCAAACATCAGCTCCACCAGTCTTTCTCAAAAGGCTATGATTGGCAGGAACTTCAAGAGTAAAACTTCTCATAGCCATGCCTCTGCTGCAAGAACCCGCCTCTGTATGCTGAACAAAGGGAGGGGGAACAATGGAAGGAGTAGTAGTAGAAGAGGTAAAAACAATGGGAGCTGTGGGAGTCAAAGCAGGGACAGTAGGAGCAGATATGGGAACCAAAACAGGTAAGGAAACAGGAGTCGATAAAATAGGCAAAGAAATACTCGTGGTTGTCAAAGGAATAGAAGGAATAGAAGAAATGGGAATAGAAGAAGAGAGGGGAGTTTTATCAAGAACTGGTCCAAACTCTCCACTCTCAAAACCACTAACAAAGAGACGTCGAATTGATTCATTAGAGCTCTTGGAGTGGTATCCTCATCAGAAAGGATTTGAACAGGCTCAGAGATAGAGGCTCGAGCAGGAGTATCTTCAACTTCATCCCCATCAATGACGTGTCTCCTAGCTCTTGGCCTAGCTATCAAAGAGGTATTCTCTTCTTCCTCATTCTTAGAACTTTCTTCTACAACTTTTCTTTTTGGTAGCGTGGCCCGAGTCTTTTCCAAATCAAGTGAAGCGGTTGAAGACGCTCGAATGGCAACGGCTACCTCAGCTGTCATACCCCTGATACCAAATCCTGATAAAAGAGGGATAAAGAATTAAAATAAGAAAGAATTCAATATACGGCAAAGCATAAGGAAATACATACCATGGGTTTTCACTTTCCAACCATTCAAAAGAGAAATTGATTTCCAAGTTCTCGCCTCCATAGGCGTAATCTTTAAAATTGAATCTACCCAACCACGAAAGTTAGGAACGCGTTCCACATCTCCCATGGTTGCTACAAAAAGCCAAAAAGAGACGAGATTAGAAAAGAAATCAAAATTCTTAAAAAATAGATACAGTAAGAAAAAGAAAAACTTACGTGCAAAATTCCACTTCTCAGGGAAGGGAATGTTTGTTTCACCCAACAAATCCACCGTACGTACAACAACGTAACGACAATACCACCCTCGATCCTTATCATCTTCGGGGTTTACCAAAACCTTCTTGCTGTCAAGGTAAAAACTCCATGGCGGAATAATTTGGGGTGGTATAGGTGAACAAGATGGGAAAAGGTAAAATTAACATTGGCTTTGGTAGACAAATACCTTAAGCAAGCCACAACTCTCCAAATAAGAGGACCTACTTGTGCTAAGCAAATTTTGAAAAAGCGGCAACATTCAAGTATAACTGGGTCAATGGCAGGATTAAATCCCAAAGTAAAAGGATAAGTATAAACGAAAGAGAATCCAATTCTGAAAGAAGAAATTCTCTGGTTTGGGGCAGGAATCATCATACGAAGATTATCTCTCCAATTACAATCTTTCCTAACAGTGGGAATCACAAGTTCAGTTATTAAAGAAGGATAGGTGTCAGCTTTTTCTAAATTTTTAACTTGTTCTTGGAGAGATCTTCTATCATTCCCAAAAGATAAATCATTGGGTACGATTTCTTCAACTAAAGGTTCCTGAGTAGGTTCAGAAAGTTCTTTACCTTTAGAAGAGGGGGTCTTTGGGATAGAACTCCTAATACCAGAAGAAGAAGAAGAAGAAGAAGAAGAAGCAGAACCAGATGAACCACCACGAGTGGATCCTAGGCTCAAGCCCCGAAGCCTACCTCCTCTGCCTCTCCTATGTCTTACGGGGGCATTGGGGAAGTGATCTAGAATTGGAACTTTTCTAGGGTTAGGGTTTGGAGATGACATTGTTGAAGAAGGATGAACTAAAGGGGAGAAAAAACAAAAGTGAATAATAAATTGCTTGTTGAAGATCTATGGAGAAGAAGACAAAAGAAAGAGGGTTAAATATGTTTATAATGACAACCGTCAAACTTAGAAGTGTAATGATGAAAAACCTATAATAAAGGCAACTATCACTTCGTGAATAGTGGGAATGAAGAAGCCTTGAAAAAAAGGCGTAGAATTGCAGAACCAATCAGAAAGTGACACGTGTGTAGAGCATTAAATAAAAGGTGACACGTAGGCAAAGCATTAATTAGAAGGGACAATTGAAGTGTTAGTACTGTCATAGTATTAATTACGGCAAAAATTCCCTTTTTATGAAGATCCACTTCCCGATATTTAATTGATAAATAAATGGAAAGTGGGGGGACTATCTGTATTGGGAAAAAACTGAATTTACATTGAAGGTGACGTGGCATGATACGAGGACTGGTCAAATGGTCAAAACATGATGATAAGTTAAGAGGCACGAGTGACAACAGATACGGGGAAAGGAAAGCTAAATAGGCACGAGAGGCAATTCGAATAATACAAGTTTCGTACCTATTTAGGTCATTTAAAGCCAAGAGATCAGAAGGCATTGAAGACATAGATATGATGACGAAAAAGAGTCCAAATTCAATATTAAATACCCAATACGTTAGAGAATTGGTATTAAATAGGAATGATTGTGTAACGTCTTATTTAATGTCATTTATTGCTCATAATTGTATCATTAAGTCTAAGGTATTACTCCTTTATTTAGAATTAACTATAAAAGGAGGAAGTCTCGTCATTTGTAAGGACAGAGGAGATCAAAAACATTACATTGGAATACAAACCTATTTACTACTTATTTGTCATTCTCAAAAAGTCTATTATTTCTTTTTCGTCTCCTGATTATCAGTAGCCCGAATTTCTATTTGTCTTTAGCTTTGACCAAAGAATCACATTTTTAGTTAAACAGACAGCATTACAGGTACTACAAGTGTTGGCACCTGAAAAAATGAGAAAGCGGAGGAAATTGTCTCTATTATTGAAGCAATTACTTCAACTAAGAAGTAGAATAGTGTGGCAAAATTATGTGACCATTGAAGTTAGAATTTCCTTTGTTAAACTTTTCTTGTTAAGGAGAATGGACGATAAAGCGAGACCTCATTTATCTATTTCTTCTCATCTTTTGGTTTGCAATCAAATTTATTTCAGACACCGTAACAAAAACCTTTGGGTGACTAAGATGAAACAATTCCATAAAAGTTAGTGTATAGTAAGGAAAAGTATATGCATTGCATTGATAATAATCCTACGTAGTCTTTGTCACTAATCAAGAGACCTATCTCTTTAACTTTGACCAAAACGTACACGTTCTGTCACTCTCCAAAGACTACATCGAAACAAAGCCTAATTCATTACACCAATTGGGAAACAACTGAATATGTTAGAAGAGAATCTGAACTTCTGCAACCGTTGCAGGTAGTGCAGACTAATTTAAAAGTAAACCCAACTTACGGGCTGGGCTGGCCCGGTTCCAGAATGGATCGAATTTCCGATCGGACCAGCCCGACTCGGTATTAAAGGGGCCAGAGAGGGGTGGGCTTACAAGGGAACCGGCCTGTGCCGGGGGCTTCGACATACCAATTAACCAGCCCGATAAGAACCGAAAATGTTTGGTTAGAGCCTGGTGAGGCTAGGTTGTTGGGCATAGATTTGGTACGTGATGCCTTGGAAAAGGTGAAGTTGATTCAAGAACAACTTCAGATAGTTCAGAGTAGGCAGAAGAGCTATGCAGACAAGAAGGTTAGTGAAATGACATTTATGGAAAGTGAGAAGGCACTTTTGAAAGTTTCACTGATCATGAAGGGCATGACGAGGTTTGGAAAGAAGGACAAGTTGTTTCAGAGGTTTATTGGACCATTTAAGGTGTTGAGATAGTTGGTGAGATTGTTTATAGTTTCTCTGCCTCCTAGCCTATCAGAGGTATATTCAGTATTTTATGTTTCTATGTTTCACATGAACAATAAATATAAGTCGCATATTTTGGACTTCAACGCAGTGCATCTAGATGAGATTTTGGCTTATGAAGAAGAGTCTTTAGCTATTTTGGACATGCAGGTTTAGAAGTTGAGGTCAAAGGAAATTGCTTTGGTGAAGGTGCTTTAGAAAAGGAAACCAGACTAGGAGGCTACTTGAGAGACAGAATCAGATACTCGAAGCAGATAGTCACATCTTTTCAGCAGCTCAGTTACATTTCCAAATCCGTTTGAGGATGAACATTTGTTTAAGATGTGAAGAATGTAACGACCTAACTGTTCATTTTAAGTCCTAGAATACCATTATCCTATTTGAGACTTTCCATAGGATTATTTGATGATTCATGACCTATGGGTTTGGGTGATTTAGTTTCCAAGGGGTTCGAGAGTATTTGGAACACTTAGTTCCTAAGGTGAGATTTAAGATTGGAAGAGTTGCAGAAAGTCAATATTATAGGTAAATAATCCCAGATTTGTATTTTTATGGTTCCAATAGGTTTGTACGATGATTTTTGACTTGTACATATATTTGGTTCGGATCTCTAGTGTCTCAGAGTTGATTCAATGCTTCTAATTGAAAGTTAGTATTTAAACTAAGAAAGTTTGAAATTTTTGGTCTGATGTTTGATTATTGGTTTTGATATTGTTTGCGGTCGTTCAAGCCCTTGGACAAGTTTGTATAGGTATACAAACTTGTTAGGAAGATTGGACATGATTCAAGAGGCTCGGATGAGTTTTGAAATGGTTTCGGATCATTTTGAGCTAAGTTGAGGATGCAGATAGAGCCTATTGCAGCTGAACATGCGATGTTGAGGATGCAGATGTGGAGGTCGCACTTGCGGTCAAGGGTGCACATATGTGAAGGAGGATTATCAGACGATGTCGCACCTGCGGTGCAAGGTCTCACACCTACGAGGTAGCACCTGCAAAGATGCCTAGTAGATTCTTTTAAGTCGAGATTTTGCTCATTTTCTCTATTTTTTGAGATCTAGACTTCAAGATGGGGTGATTAATTACTCTGAGATTTAAGATTGGAAGAGTTGCAGAAAGTCAATATTATAGGTAAATAATCCCAGATTTGTATTTTTATGGTTCCAATAGGTTTGTACGATGATTTTTGACTTGTACATATATTTGGTTCGGATCTCTAGTGTCTCAGAGTTGATTCAATGCTTCTAATTGAAAGTTAGTATTTAAACTAAGAAAGTTTGAAATTTTTGGTCTGATGTTTGATTATTGGTTTTGATATTGTTTGCGGTCGTTCAAGCCCTTGGACAAGTTTGTATAGGTATACAAACTTGTTAGGAAGATTGGACATGATTCAAGAGGCTCGGATGAGTTTTGAAATGGTTTCGGATCATTTTGAGCTAAGTTGAGGATGCAGATAGAGCCTGTTGCAGCTGAACATGCGATGTTGAGGATGCAGATGTGGAGGTCGCACTTGCGGTCAAGGGTGCACATATGTGAAGGAGGATTATCAGACGATGTCGCACATGCGGTGCAAGGTCTCACACCTACGAGGTAGCACCTGCAAAGATGCCTAGTAGATTCTTTTAAGTCGAGATTTTGCTCATTTTCTCTATTTTTTGAGATCTAGACTTCAAGATGGGGTGATTAATTACTCTGAGATTTAAGATTGGAAGAGTTGCAGAAAGTCAATATTATAGGTAAATAATCCCAGATTTGTATTTTTATGGTTCCAATAGGTTTGTACGATGATTTTTGACTTGTACATATATTTGGTTCGGATCTCTAGTGTCTCAGAGTTGATTCAATGCTTCTAATTGAAAGTTAGTATTTAAACTAAGAAAGTTTGAAATTTTTGGTCTGATGTTTGATTATTGGTTTTGATATTGTTTGCGGTCGTTCAAGCCCTTGGACAAGTTTGTATAGGTATACAAACTTGTTAGGAAGATTGGACATGATTCAAGAGGCTCGGATGAGTTTTGAAATGGTTTCGGATCATTTTGAGCTAAGTTGAGGATGCAGATAGAGCCTGCTGCAGCTGAACATGCGATGTTGAGGATGCAGATGTGGAGGTCGCACTTGCGGTCAAGGGTGCACATATGTGAAGGAGGATTATCAGACGATGTCGCACCTGCGGTGCAAGGTCTCACACCTACGAGGTAGCACCTGCAAAGATGCCTAGTAGATTCTTTTAAGTCGAGATTTTGCTCATTTTCTCTATTTTTTGAGATCTAGACTTCAAGATGGGGCGATTATTTAGATGATTTTCTCTTCAAGCTTGAGATTAAGTAATTCTTACTTAAATTGTATTATATATCTTGATTTCCCATAGATTTCCGCACATGAATCAAGGATTTAAAGTGAGAAATTTAGGATTTTGTGTACAATTTAAGAGAGTATACATTTTGGGGGTTTGAATACCAATTTGAACTCGAATTTGGAAACTAATCACATATTTGGACTCATGAAATTATGGGCCAAGAGGATTTGATCTTGGGCTCGGGTTTTGACCATATGGACCTGGATTGACTATTTGTTAAATTTTGAGATATGATTAAAGATTGAAGACTTATTATTTGGAATTGGTTTTTATAACTTTATTTGAACTTGTTAGGTATTTTTTGGATAGATTTGGGACGTTTGGATGATAGTTTCAAAGGAAAAGCAGTCTTTGAGGGTTGAAGCTATCCTGGAAGG